>NC_069500.1:1372475305-1372560305 GCF_027579735.1 Bombina bombina | reverse complement strand
AGTAAAATGTTGTAAGCGAGACACGTAACAAAAAGCAAAAGTTTATAAGAATAGTAAAAGGGAATGTGTATATTGTAAAATGCATTAAATTACTTATCCAAGGATAAAAAAAATGCATAATAAAAAATCAGTTACTTTTCTTTATCCTGTGCACAAAATTCAAGAAAAGTTTTATATTCAAATAAATAAAAAAGATGGAAAATTAAAGTGTTCTAAAATCTAGATAGATGACATTATATACACATATGACATCGCAAGTTAGGTTATCACTCTGCATCATTGTTAGGAACCCTGGACTGGGAACTTCTTTTCCTCAAATCACTCCAATTGGAAAAAAAAAATTCATCAATAAAAAAAGTGTTTGTATGTTTGTTTGTTTAAATTTAGACAAAGAAATATAAGACTTTTCTTTTAACAGTAAACGACTTTTTGTGCCAACATAATTCTCTCCAGCTTCTCTAGTTTATGTTGGAAAAAAATAAATTACATTAAATTTTAGTAACGGGTCTAATGTCACCTAAAATACTTTGCATTATAATTTTCAAAGAGAAATAACTATAACTGGTTTAAGTTTAATGAAGAGATTATATGTATATGTTCTGCATTATTTATCATTATCCACATTGTTTATAATAGTATGCAACTTTTAACTTAAAAATTTGTCATTTTACAGATTTCCATACCACTCTGTCTCCTTACCCAATTCCTTTTTTTTTCTTTTCTTTTCTTTTTTTTTTCATTTTATGATCTCGTTTTCTTATTGTCAAATAGTGATTGTTTCTTAAATGCTCAATGATAATAAAAAAGTAGAGTTACATTGATTAATGGCTAGATTACAAGTGGAGCACTAAATTATCATGCACCAGCAAACAGGCAAAGTTTTCTGTTTGCGGGCACAAGATAATTAACCTGCCATTACAAGTGGCTGTTTTTGCTACCGCGAGCTTGCGGTAGCAATAAGCTCTCAGAAAATTAAGCAGAGATCTGATATCGGGTTAATTTTGTAAAAGTACCCCAAATGCCCTCAAAATAGAGGACATTATAGTTTTTTTAGTTTTTTTTTTTAAAGTAGCATTTTTTTAGAAATAAGAAACATCTGCACTAGGAAGTTTGTGGGGTCTAAAGTTGTGGGAGTGGAGTGTTAGAACAAATATACACATATTAACACATAAATATATATGTATATATTCAAATATATTTACTAAGTGCTGCCCATCACTGCGCTACTTACCTCCTTCGCTGCACGAAGTTCCGATGCCATCTGTGACAGCATCAAAACGAGGCTCCCATTGGAGCCTATAGAAGCGTGCTCTCATGAGCACAATGCTTCCCAGCAATGCGAACGCAAACTCGCATTTGCATTGCTGTTAACTTGTAATACCAGCGCACATTAGCTAAAGTGATATCTTGTGCTCCGCTTATAATCTTGCCCTAATTGTTTTATTTTTACATGTTTGTATAATTAATTGAATGTGTTTATAAAAGTCCATTATTGAATATTACAATACAATAAGAATATATTTTTCGCATATAAGATGTATCGGAATATGAGATACATTTGATTTTGTTAAATAAAAAACATAATTTAAAAATATAACATATTTGGAACGTAAAGCAACAAAACAAGTTAATGAATGTTTATTTTTATCTTTTTAAAAGAGCACAACAAAGGTAAATGGCAGTACCAAACAGATGCCTCTCAACCTTACCTGTTATCATGAACAGATATATATATATATATATATTTTTTATTAATGTATTATTTGTTCTGCTGTTAATATTATTATTATTATTACTATTATTTAAAAGTATAAATACACATATAAAGGTTGACCTAGTAAATTGATCTTTTAATAAACCATTTTAGATTCTGCCAATGATATCAGCGATGCTTAGTGTGGAATCTCTTGGTGATAATATACAAAGGTTCACAAATTAATGAAGTCTCGCCAATGTGTCTTAAATCTGAAGCCAACTCGAGCAGACTGATATTCAAGCTGCCAAAATATTGGAAGGCAAATATGATGTGCTGCCTGCAATATCTCTTTTGGTATAATTTAAATAACACATTGATCTTTAATATAAAAGTAATATTTGTTATCATACTTAGATAGGTATATCTTTTTTGATTAATGTATATATTTGTAAAACATAAGAGTTAAGAAATTAATTGATTTACTATATGTTAAAGTGACATAACAAAGCAAAAAATATTGTGTAATGTGTTAAAGCATTTTATTATTTCTCTATTGTTTGCAAATAATTATGGGCCCTATATACAAAACATCAGATGGACAAAGTTGCCAATATGAGAACCTATCCCCCCACACATCCATTGCCCCCAATGTATTCACAATTGCTTGCAAGGTCTCCAAAGCAACATCCTCTAGGGCTCCAGAGCAGCAATGCATTACTGGGATACAAATTGAACTAATACAACGTAATAATAGACATAAATTGAAATGTTGCTTAAAATTGCATGGTCTCTCTCTAATCTATGAAAGTTTAATTTTGCTTTTTATGTTCCTTTAAAGAGGAACATAATTGGACTATTATTGAACAATAACAATAATAATAATATGCAGCCGTATATGTATGTGTCTATAGAGACCCTGGTTGGTGGGTAAGTGGCAGCCAAAAATGTTATTGTCATTACAGTTTGTGAATGGTAGTTAAGCACACATCAGTTTTTTTGTAGGCTCTGCATTAAATATGTATATAACATGCTTCATTTTTATATCAACATCCTGTTATGTTTTATAAAATATTATTGTGGGAACATATACCCCATTAGGGTTTTATATGAATTTAACAGCAATATAACCATTTTCTTGAAATACTTGTCAGTAAAGTTGGTTTGATTGCAATAAGTTACTAATGCTATGCAGTAAAAAGGAAACTATTTATTTAGACACAAAAAATAAGATGATATGTCTTCAACACAAAATATGCTAGTCGGTGATTCATCTAGAATAGTAAGGGCATTTGGAGCAGTCGACCATCAAACACAGAGTAAAGCACTAATCCCAAGAAAATGGTAGGCTGGGCTTGTGTTTGTTTTTCATGCAAGACTTCAAAATACAGAAAATATTTCAGCAGAATTCACTTATGACTTTATTATCAACGTAAATCTTATATCACTGGAAAATAATTGAACAGGATCATTTCAGTTTATTCAACTGTGAACTCATTAGCAATTAGATTATCTTGGAATCAGATTACAATGCTGATACTCCATCTTTTGGGAAAGGATCATTTGTCAAACTATCCTCTTTGAACACCTCCTGTGGTGGCAATTTCCTCACAGCCAAACCACTTTGGACATATTTAGTCCTTTTTTATCTAGTCCCCATGACGGAAGAATCCCAGTGGTGTTGAAATCAAATGCACAACAATATTGGAGCAACATTTCCCTGCTGGTATTATTATAAATATCACTTATCTCCAATAACCACCTGACAGACCCCCGTGGTTTTTTATCTCATCAACCTATATCTTTGGGTATATAAACCTAAATAAATCAGTTGATTCTCATAACTACAGAACTGATCTTACAATATACTGTATATCTGCATTTATATGCTTATTGTATTCCTTTTTATCTAACACATAATGTTTTATAGATCGAGAAGTACATTATTTATTTTAAACAAAGAGATAAATTCAAGTTTTTGTTTGATAATGGACTTGTAAGCATACATAGAAATGTTAAATGTGTTTAGCATTAGTATTTATAACAATTCCTTTAAAATAATATATATGGCCTAGTCACCTCAGTCATGTAGAGCAACATTATTGAAGCAATAACCAGACATCCATTGAAGAACAAGGCAAAGCAATTGATTTAGAAATTACAAAGGGTTTTACAATAAATGGCCTATGTTAGTCTACATGTGTCTTTTGAGACCTAGATCATTAAACTGCTCTAAACTCAAATTTAATAACTATGGATTGTGTATTTTTGCTACTTCAATAATTTTGAAAAATACCTATATTTATTAATATTTGCAATATACTAAGGCATCATTTGTACATTTAGATATGAATCCAAAAAATACAGTTAGTAATCCACACTGTTTTTTCTGGCTAAACTCTGATACTATGCATTCTGGGTCTTTCTCAGGTGTCACCTGATAAAGGTTCATGGCAAAAAAGGCATTGCATTTTTTAGGGTAAAGTCTGCTTTTTTCCAGATTACTGTGAGCAAATATTTACATTGTTGCAAGGTTGTTTCTTTCTTTCTTTTTTTTTTTTTTTTTTTTGAAATGTTTCATTTAATATTTTACATTTTACATTAAATATTCAACAAATTTTAATTGCAAGAACAAAATCTTCAACTGTTGATTCTTATAGACTTACATTTAAATTATTATAAGTTAACATTTAAATATTACATTCATATTGTTCTATTTGTTCTACAGACACATTTAAAGGTAAAAATAAATGCTATTATTAGAACATTTATTTGCAGACACCTGCCTACCATAATATATATTTTATTAACACCACCTTGAGTGAAAACTATTAAAATTTTCAAAGAACATCAGATAAATGAGCACTTTTGAGCTGTATATTATAAAGTTATCTCCCCTAAACCAGTTCTTGTAAGATTTATCTAGAGCATTAAAGTAATAGCTTGACATTTAAGCAATGTCTTATGCATGTTTGCTAATTTCATATCCTCTCCTTTTCCTGTATTCTTGAGAGACCATCTAATTTAATAATGCGTTTTGATGATTTTTGAGTACGCGTTTCACAAAACAGAAATCTTATCATTTATTTATACATTCTTTACAAAACATAAAGGTTTTGCTTGTATTCAAGAAACACAGCAGAGTTTCTTCAAAACAAATCTGTGTAAATAAGGTATTCATTTGTGTAAATCAATTATGATGACATTATGTTGACGTTTTAGCTATTGTTTAGTTATTTACCAGAAATTTTGATACTAAAATAAACAGCACTTTTTGGAATGGGGACTGCAGATTAGAGGTTAATATTTAAGAGTGTTCTCAGTATAAACTAACATTAAAATGAAAGTAGAATTTCCCAGAAATAAATTAATGGATGAAAATGAAATAACATTGCATTTTAAATTTAGTGTGCTTGTCCCATGCTTCATAAATGGCATGAACCCCAAATTTTTATTTGAAGATTCAAACACAGTATACAATTTTTAAAAGTTTCTAATTTACATATATTATCAGATTTTCTTTCTCAATGTATTCTTTGTTAAAAAAAACATACATAGGTAGGTAGCACTAAATGGCAGCAAACACTGTTATGATCTAGGGCACTTGCAAATTTATAACATTGTTAAAACCATAGATATTCACTTGGCTTCAGATTAATACAAATTCATACAAATTTATGCCGATTTGGCGAGTCGTCTTATACATGAACAACTGAATACATTATTAGACAAAACTGACAAAGCACCTGTGGGATTGGTTATTCTTAATTGATGTGAATATATAGGTGTTTGATTTTATTGTGTTATCAGCTTGACAAAGGGGTCAGGACCCCCGAAACGTTGCTGTAATGGCTGAATACAGATTTTCCACTTTTTCTACAAAGTAGTGCAGCATACTTATTCTGAACACAGTGATATATTACGCTAGCTGTACTAAATAATTCTTGAGAAATATGCCCTATATATCTGCGTCTGTTTTATTCTGCTGTATCATAGATGTTGAAACAATGAGCATCAATTCTATGGGGTCAATTTATCAATGCATTAACCTGACCACATTCGCTGTGTTAAATACGCTAGCTGCACATTGCAGATGCGGATCTCCATTCAATGTCCTATTTTATCAAAATACTGTCAAACTCATGTGCGTCAAGTATGACATGAAAGCATCCTACTGTTGATAAATATGAAGCATTAATGGCGCAGATTTCACTATTTATCAAGTAATCTACCCAGAATTGTTTATGATCCTCATCATGTGACTCGTGTTTTCATACTGTTTGTACTCTGTATACCATTTTACTTACAACATTTCTTTCTTGTTCATGAATAAGAACAGTTCTTAAGATAATATTTAGTTGGTTAACTTGTTGTGTCCTTGAAATAGCTATTTTTATACAAGTACAAAACAATACATCTTATATAAATTGAATTTTGTATATATATTTTTTAGCTTGAAGGAGTATTGCAAATACATTAATCATGTTGATTGTTAATGACTGTATGAGAGAACGAATAGCATACAACTAAACCTTTCTGTGTTGGTAGGCACACCCTTTTATAGTCTAGTAACATCCCTTTAATTCCTATGGCATTTGCGTTCACAAAGGTGGCGGTCGGCGGATTCTAAATCAGGTTCACTGCATCAATAGATACGCGAACATACTAGTTGAATGTTTCTTAAATTTTAATTTGGTCAAATAGTCATATGTAAAGGCGGATTACTAGTAATAAGCTCAAATAACGTGCGCATTGATTTGCATTGAACTAATCTTGCCGGAGTGTATGTTACAGCGAATTGGCCTACATTTTACTATGTTGTTGCATTGTTAACTTTGGTGTATCAATTATTGAAGCTTTGATATATTGACCCATATATGTTCAAAAATGCTTTTCAACTTAATAATACATTTGAAATATTTTTTCCAAAATTTATTGATTGATTCATTTTAAAATAAAGAGTTAAAATGAGTAAAAAATGTTAAAGAACCAGTCAACACATTGGATTTGCATAATCAACAAATGCAAGATAACAAGACAATGCAATAGCACTTAGTCTGAACTTCAAATGAGTAGTAGATTTTTTTATAACAAATTTCAAAGTTATGTATATTTCCACTCCCCTTGTACCATGTGATAGCAATCAGCCAATCACAAATGCATATACGTATAGTCTGTGAATTCTTGCACATGCTCAGTAGGATCTGGTGGCTCAAAAATTGTAAATATAAAAGACTGTGCACATTTTTTTAAAGGAAGTAAATTGGAAAGTTGTTTAAAATGACATGCTGTATCTGAATAATGAAAATTAAATTTAACCTGAGTGTCCCTTTAAAATGTATTAGTACTTTGGCAAGCAAGTTTTTGCTCACATCTATTTATTATACAAAGGGTTAGGGTTAAGGGGATAGTCAACTCCAACATGTTTATTGTTTTAAAAGATAGATAATCCCTTTATTACCCATTCCCCAGTTTTGCATAACCAACACAGTTATATTAATACACTTTTTACCTCTGTGATTACCTTGTATCTAAGCCTCTTTTGACAGCTCCCTGATCACATGGCTATTTATGTATTATCTATTGACTTGCATTTTATCCAATTAGTGCAGTCATCCACAACTCCACAGGAGAGAGCACAATGTTATCTATAAGGCACACATGAACTAGCAGCCTTCTGTTGTGAAAAGCTAATAAAAAAGCATGTGTTAAGAGGCTGTCTGTAGTGGCTTAGAAACAGGCAGAAATTTAGAGTTTTAAATGTTGGTTTTGCAAAAGCTAGGGAATGGGTAGTAAGTTATCTATCTTTTTAAAGAATAACTATTTTGGTGTTGACTGTTCTTTCAAGGGTTACAATTTCTGAAACATTTACTCTAAGCACCTTGAATACCCAAATACATTAATTCATACTGCATTTTGTGCAGTATACACGTGTGTGTATGTATATATATATATATATATATATATATATATATATAGATATACACTGTGTATATATATATATATATATATATATATATTTATATATATATATATATATATATATATATATATATATATATATATATATATATATAAATATCTTCCCTGCTATTATACAGTGTGACTGTAATTGTTTACAGGGTTAAGAACTTAGACTAATTTTACAATTGTGACATTTAAAAAAAAAAAAATCTCTAATGCTTTATGCCATTTCAGAGGTGACATTTTACTAGTAAAGCTTAAAGAGTCAGCAATTATGCGTTGCATTGCAAAATATCTGCATATAAATAACTGTTTTAAAAGCATTTAGAATGGTTATTATTTTAGCAATATTTTGCTGTGTTTTGCAGTCCAATGAAATACATTTTGATAATCCTCTTGGTTACTGTTTATCTTACCTTCTTTTGCTGGAGCCAATCAGGGACAGACATAAATAAGATCCTGCACTGATCAAGCAATTTCTGCGAGGCATATAGTTTGGTGAAGACTCTAAATCTTGCAGGATGTACCCCAACCAGTAAAAAAAAGCATATTTTGCAACGGTAAATTACAGGAAAAGTGGACAAAATAATTTAAATAATAAAAGTACAATACAACAATGTTTACCAAATATGATTTTATTTTTTGTTATGTTTGGTATCTTTTACTTTATTACCAAGAATGAGGAGTATAATTATATGATTTAAATGCCCCTAGATTTACAAATTATCTTCAAATCTGTTTACATTTTGTACAATGAAACAGCATTTAAAAAACAAAAACAAACGGCTAGATTACGAGTTTTTCATTTTGAGCTGTGCTGTGCTGTGCTGTGCTAGCGAGCAGTTTATGCTCGCTGCTCACTTACAGACAGCGCTGGTATTACGGGTTTTTACAACCCAGACAAGAAGTGAGCATTAAACAAAACTTAGCTTATTACCGCACTCCAATACCAGTGCTGCTTACGTTAGCGGCGAGCTGGTGTAACGAGCTCATGCATGATTTCCCCATAGGAATCAACAGGGAGAGCCGGCTGAAAAAAAGTCTAACACCTGCCAAAAAGCAGAGTAAAGCTCCTTAACGCAGCCCCATTGATTCCTATGGGGAAATACATTTTATGTGTACACCTAAGACCCTAACATGAAACCCGAATCTAAACACCCCTAATCTTATACTTATTAACCCCTACATTGCCACAACCTACATTATATTATTAAAGGGCCACTGTACGTAAATATTTTCTATGCCTGTTACTAACTAACTACCCCAAATACGCTTTTTATCAATAGCATTTCATTAGCATATCTCTACCGTATATCAGAAATCTTGTCTGCAAATTTAATTGTTTTCCAAACCCACTCCGTGGGTATCCTTTGCTCTGTACCAATCTGTTTACAGTACCTAGGTTTCAAAATGGCGCTTTAAACACAAAGTTATTGGTTTAAGTATTTTGAACATGCAGTGCTGAAAATAGTGGTCAGGATAACGTGACATCATCGGCGAATAAAATATATAACTTTTAGAACCTTATGAAACTTCGTTTTGGAGAAAATATAGGTCAGTAGGTTTTAATTAATGTTTATTAACTTTAATATGTTAGTTGTTTAGCTTAAAAATTATAACAGAAAGTAATCCTTTAACCCCTAATCTGCCTCTCCGGACACCGCCGCCACCTACATTATACTTATGAACCCCTAATCTGCTGCCCCCAACATCGCTGACACCTAAATTATATTTATTAACCCCTAATCTGCCATCCCCTATGTTGCCGCTACCTACCTACATTTATTAACCCCTAATCTGCCGCCCCAATGTCGCCGCCACTATATTAAAGTTTTTAACCCCTAAACCTAAGTCTAACCCTAAACCTAACACCCCCTAACTTAAATATAATTAAAAGAAATCTAAATAAAATTACTATAATTAACTAAATTATTCCTATTTAAAACTAAATACTTACCTGTAAAATAAACCCTAAGCTAGCTACAATATAACTAATAGCTACATTGTATCTAGCTTAGGGTTTATTTTTATTTTACAGGCAAGTTTGTATTTATTTTAACTAGGTACAATAGTTATTAAATAGTTATTAACTATTTAATAACTACCTAGCTAAAATAAATACAAAGTTATCTGTAAAATAAAACCTAACCTAAGTTATAATTGCACCTAACACTACACTATAATTAAATTAATTCCCTAAATTAAATACAATTAAATAAAATTATCTAAAGTACAAAAAAACAAACACTAAATTACAGAAAATAATAAACAAATTACAAGATTTTTAAACTAATTACACCTAATCTAATCCCCCTAACAAAATAAAAAAGCCGCCCAAAATAAAAAAGCCCTACCCTACACTAAATTACAAATAGCCTTTAAAAGGGCTTTTTGTGGGGCATTGACCCAAAGTAATCAGCTCTTTTACCTGTAAATAAAATTACAAATCCCCCTCAACATTAAAACCCACCACCCACACAACCAACCCTACTCTAAAACCCACCCAATACCCCCTTAAAAAAAACTAACACTAACCCCTTAAAGATCACCTTACCGGGAGAAGTCTTCACCCAACTGGGCCAAAGTCCTCAACGAAGCCGAGAGAAGTCTTCATCCAAGCCGGGCGAAGTGGTCCTCCAGACAGGCAGAAGTCTTTATCCAGACGGCATCTTCTATCTTCATCCATCCAGCGCGGAGCGGGTCCATCTTCAAGACATCCGACACAGACCATCCTCTTCAATCGACAGCTAAGACAAAAAGAAGGTACCATAAAGTGACGTCATCCAAGATGGCGTCCCTTCAATTTCGATTGGCTGATAGAATTCTATGAGCCAATCGGAATTAAGGTAGAAAAAATCCTATTGGCTGATGCAATCAGCCAATAGGATTGAAGTTCAATCAGCCAATAGAATGCAAGCTCAATCCTATTGGCTGATGACGTCACTTAAAGGTACCTTCATTCTGTGTTAGCCGTCGATTGAAGAGGATGCTCCACGTCGGATGTCTTGAAGATGGACACGCTCCGCGCCGGATGGATGAAGATAGAAGATGCTGTCTGGATGAAGACTTCTGCCCGTCTGGAGGACCACTTCGCCCGGCTTGGATGAAGACTTCTCTCGGCTTTGTTGAGGACTTCGGCCCGGTTGGGTGAAGACTTTTCCCGGAAAGGTGATCTTCAAGGGGTTAGTGTTAGGTTTTTTTAAGGGGTTATTGGTTGCTGCGATGTCTGGTTCAGCAGATTAGGGGTTAAAAAATTTATTTTAGTGTTTGCGATGTGGGGGGGCCTTGGTTTAGGGGTTAATAGGTAGTTTATGGGTGTTAGTGTACTTTTTAGCACTTTAGTTAAGAGTTTTATGCTACGGCGTTGTAGTGTAAAACTCTTAACTACTGACTTTAAAATGCTGTACCAGTCTTGACAGGAAATGGTTTACTGCTCACTTTTTGGCAGACTCATAATATCGGCGCTATGCAAGTCCCATTGAAAAAATAGGATACGCAATTGAAGTAAGTGGATTTGCGGTATTTCCAAGTCTGGCCAAAAAGGTGAGCGGTACACCTGTACCTGCAAGACTCGTAATACCAGCGTGCGTTAAAAAGCAGCGTTTGGACCGGCCAACACTGCTTTTTAAGCCTAATGCACAACTCGTAATCTAGCCGAAATGTTCTTTTTTTCTTTATAGAAATGTTTAAATAGCTAAACACATCTGCCATATTTTTTTAGCCAATGAAACTTTTCAGTTAAACTATATATATATATATATATATATATATATATATATATATATATATATATTGATAGATATATATGATAGAGAGAGAGAGAGAGAGAGAGAGAGAGAGAAGGGGGGTGGCTCAGAAACGCTAAGAGGTTAAAACGTTTATTCTTGGTTTACCTAGTATGACTTTTCTAACGCATTTTTCACAAGATCTGTCATGTTAACTGAAATAACAAAATAATATTCCCAGCTGTACCATACACATTGCAAATGTAGTGGAACACCAGTATATATTGTCAGAGGTTAAAGCAATTTATATTGATAATTTGAGGAAGTCAGTATTCATATTGATTTCCCAGAATATAAATCCTTTCAGGTTTCTGATTTTATTTTAAACGAGAGCCTCTACCAATGAGAGCAACTTCTGTTATTGATCACTACTCCTTGGTAAAACAACAGCAGCTTTATCTGGTTTGTGATCTTGTTATAAGGCAGATGGTTTTTATTAATGGTTATGATGTGATTTTTATATTATATTACTGAATTAAATATTAAATAATTTGACATATTATTTATTTTTTATGCATTAGTGAACAAAGTACAAATTATTCACAAATTTCACAGATATGTGACTGTCCTCTCTCTCCCTTTTATTCCTCTCTCTCTGGCCTCTATTTACTAAAGTCTGGCGGACCTGACCTGACAGTGCGGATCCGGTCAGCCAGACCTCGCTGAATACAGAGAGATATACGCTCTCCGTATTCAGCATTGCACCAGCAGCTCACAAGAGCTGCTGGTGCAACACCGCCCCCTGCAGACTCGCAGCCAATGGGCCGCCTGCAGGGAGGTGTCAATCAAATCGATCATACTCAATCAGGTTGAATTCCGGCGATGTCTGTCCGCCTGCTCAGAGTAGGCGGACAGGTTATGGAGCAGCGGTCTTTGTGACCGCTGCTTCATAACTGCTGTTTCTGGCGAGCCTGCAGGCTCACCAGAAACATGGGGCATCAAGCTCCATTCGGAGCTTGATAGATAGGCCCCTCTGTCTCTCTCTCTCTCTCTCCCTTTGTCTCTTCCGCTCTCCCTGATGTCTCTGCGCCTCTATTTCCCTCTCATTTCTCTCTCTCCCACTCTCTCTTCTCTTTCTTCCCCCTCATACATTTCTCAAACCGTATCCTTTCTCTCTATCACTCCTTTCTCTCTTTAACTCTACTTGCCTCTCATTTCTCTCTTTGCCTCCCTTTTACTCCTAATACTCTCCTTCACTCGTCTCTCTTTCTCTCTATCACTCCTTTCTCTCTTTAACTCTACTTGCCTCTCATTTCTCTCTTTGCCTCCCTTTTACTCCTAATACTCTCCTTCACTCGCCTCTCTTTCTCTCTATCACTCCTTTCTCTCTTTAACTCTACTTGCCTCTCATTTCTCTCTTTGCCTCCCTTTTACTCCTAATACTCTCCTTCACTCGCCTCTCTTTCTCTCTATCACTCCTTTCTCTCTTTAACTCTACTTGCCTCTCATTTCTCTCTTTGCCTCTCTTTTACTCCTAATACTCTCCTTCACTCGCCTCTCTTTCTCTCTATCACTCCTTTCTCTCTTTAACTCTACTTGCCTCTCATTTCTCTCTTTGCCTCCCTTTTACTCCTAATACTCTCCTTCACTCGTCTCTCTTTCTCTCTATCACTCCTTTCTCTCTTTAACTCTACTTGCCTCTCATTTCTCTCTTTGCCTCCCTTTTACTCCAAATACTCTCCTTCACTCGCCTCTCTTTCTCTCTATCACTCCTTTCTCTCTTTAACTCTACTTGCCTCTCATTTCTCTCTTTGCCTCCCTTTTACTCCTAATACTCTCCTTCACTCGTCTCTCTTTCTCTCTATCACTCCTTTCTCTCTTTAACTCTACTTGCCTCTCATTTCTCTCTTTGCCTCCCTTTTACTCCTAATACTCTCCTTCACTCGCCTCTCTTTCTCTCTATCACTCCTTTCTCTCTTTAACTCTACTTGCCTCTCATTTCTCTCTTTGCCTCCCTTTTACTCCTAATACTCTCCTTCACTCGTCTCTCTTTCTCTCTATCACTCCTTTCTCTCTTTAACTCTACTTGCCTCTCATTTCTCTCTTTGCCTCCCTTTTACTCCTAATACTCTCCTTCACTCGCCTCTCTTTCTCTCTATCACTCCTTTCTCTCTTTAACTCTACTTGCCTCTCATTTCTCTCTTTGCCTCCCTTTTACTCCTAATACTCTCCTTCACTCGCCTCTCTTTCTCTCTATCACTCCTTTCTCTCTTTAACTCTACTTGCCTCTCATTTCTCTCTTTGCCTCCCTTTTACTCCTAATACTCTCCTTCACTCGTCTCTCTTTCTCTCTATCACTCCTTTCTCTCTTTAACTCTACTTGCCACTAATTTATCTCTTTGTCTCCCTCTTTCAATCTCTTTCACGCTCCTATTACTCTCCTTCACTCTCCTCTCTTTCTCTCTATCACTCCTTTCTCTCTTTGACTCTTCTTGCCTCTAATTTCTTTGTCTCTCTCTCTTACTCCTTTTCACTCTCATTCACTCTCACTCTCTTCTTTTTCTCTCTATCACTTCTCACTCTCTCCCTCTTGTTAACCCCTTTCTCTGTCTCTCTACATCTCTTCTTCAAACTATTTTTTTCTCTCTCTTTTCCGCCGTCTCTTTCTCTTCCTCTCTCTCTCTACATATTAATTTCTCTCATTGTTTCCTTACCATTCTTTCTTTATTCTTCTCACACCCTTTCCCTCCATTTCTTCTTCTCTTTTCTCTTATTCTCTTTGTCTTTATTTTTAGGAATTGCACAAACAATATCATCAAATCTTAATATAATGTCATGGTTGACAATATTTGCATTTTAAAATGGTATATAGAGATCACATCATTATTTACATCTATACAGTTCTCAGTGGAATGGTGTGGCATGAGATAGGCTGATTTTTTACTTACAAGTATTATATTTCCACTTAGTTGCGTAATAATACACCTCACAGCTAAGGTTAATGGGAAAACATGCAATATTCATGAAAATGACACATTTTAAAGGAATAAGTAAATTATTTTTTATTTGATTTTGTCTGTTTTTCTTCACTATATAATGGTTTGATCTACCAGGTGAAAAACCTGATCAAATCCATGTTCTTAGTCTTAGATAGTTTGTGGCCAGTTAGGGAAAGATGTAGATGTGCTTATGATCTGAGCCAGCCAATCCCTGTATACAATCTTGCAGGCTCAGCTAAATTTTTCCCATACTTAAAGATGATAGAGACTTCAACCCAGCAAAAAAGTAGTGGGGAGATTTAAATGTTGCGTGTAATGTCCTTTTAAGCAAAGGGACACAATGTTCCTTTCCCAAAGGTAGTCATTTCAAAGTAAAGACATGTTTTTAAAATTAGTCTTTTTACATATGCACAGTTTGCCACCCATTTCTTATAATTAATGTGGACAATGTTTTCAGAAAGGGAACCTGTCCACATGCTTTTGGAGTCTCCAGTACTGCGTTGGCTGCTGAAATATAACATTGCATGAGAAAATGTTTGTACAGGCCCACAACTGCTGTTGTACAACCTATTGCATGAGAGCAGGGCTTTTCAGTTATCCTAGAATAATGAATTTGTGATGTTTAACATCAGCAACATCTGAAGTTGCAGACATGGTAAGAAGCAGTGATCTAAAGACCAGTGCTTCATATATTTCATTACATTCTTTTTTTTACCAAAATCTGCATCATTTTATTGTAGCGGACGACTCCATGGACATTGGAAAAGCCTTGGAGATGTATCTTACCTACCTTGGGACCAGTTATAGACATATATGAATAATCTTCTGCACTAATCACGTAGTCACTATGTAGAATGTTGTGTGGGTTAAAATTCTGGGTCCTGGGGCATATTAAATTAACAACAGACAAAATAAAAAATGAAATTACACCGTATAGTAGTTTGTTTTTTTACCATGCATACGTTTCCCAATAACATTATCCATATATCTCACGTACCAAAATTTCAGTGTCTGACAACTGACTGTTCAGATTGAGATATTTCAGCATGACAATACATATGTAAGAAGACACAGTATAAAATAAAGACATTTAACATCCCCATTGGACAAGATCTGCTGTAGACTGTAATAACTTTTATTTTCTTAATAACCCTTGTGTTAAGCATCTCTGAAGTATGCGTCTTAAGTTCTTAGATAGTAAAATCTGAAAATATCTTATTAAGCATTATCTTTTGAAAGTGGATATTTTAATTTATATATTTTAATCAAATCACAGGCTAGAATAATACTTAATATAACTTGATTTTAAAGTATGTAAGAAAATTAACATTATTTTTCAAGTTTATACTAAAAAAAAAAACACCACAAAAAAAACAGAACATCTCTTTTCTATATATTGCATAATGATAATGAAACTAAAGTTTTAATATAAATTTGAAATCACACTTAAACAAAAAAATGTCCTTATTTGCAATTTTAAATAGTGCTTAATGAAAACAGAGTTAAATCATTAATTTATCTTCATTGACACATACTTATGTATGTAGATATTTTTGTCATCAGGAATCTTCACTATGTTTAATTTAAATTCTAAATATACTTGGTTCATTTTACATTGAAACATCCTATCACAGATATTACTCCTTTGATTTAAATTGTGAAATAAAACCAGAAGGAATCCAGTGTTTACTGGATTTATACAGACTGAGATAGTGATATATATATATACATAAGTATATTATACAGACTGATATAGTGATGTATATATACATAAGTATGTTATACAGACTGATATAGTGATGTATATATACATAAGTATGTTATACAGACTGATATAGTGATGTATATATACATAAGTATGTTATACAGACTGATATAGTGATGTATATATACATAAGTATATTATACAGACTGATATAGTGATGTATATATACATAAGTATATTATACAGACTGATATAGTGATGTACCTATATATACATAAGTATATTATACAGACTGATATAGTGATGTATATATATACATAAGTATATTATACAGACTGATATAGTGATGTATATATACATAAGTATATTATACAGACTGATATAGTGATATAAATATACATAAGTATATTATACATATTGATATAGTGATGTATATATACATAAGTATATTATACAGACTGATATAGTGATATAAATATACATAAGTATATTATACATATTGATATAGTGATGTATATATACATAAGTATATTATACAGACTGATATAGTGATGTATATATACATAAGTATATTATACAGACTGATATAGTGATGTATATATATATATACATAAGTATATTATACAGACTTTTATAGTGATGTATATATACATAAGTATATTATACAGACTGATATAGTGATGTACCTATATACATAAGTATATTATACAGACTGATATAGTGATGTATATATACATAAGTATATTATACAGACTGATATAGTGATGTACCTATATATACATAAGTATATTATACAGACTGATATAGTGATGTACCTATATATACATAAGTATATTATACAGACTGATATAGTGATGTATATATACATAAGTATATTATACAGACTGATATAGTGATGTATATATACATAAGTATATTATACAGACTGATATAGTGATGTGTATATATACATAAGTATATTATACAGACTGATATAGTGATGTGTATATATACATAAGTATATTATACAGACTGATATAGTGATGTATATATACATAAGTATATTATACAGACTGATATAGTGATGTATATATACATAAGTATATTATACAGACTGATATAGTGATATAAATATACATAAGTATATTATACATATTGATATAGTGATCTATATATACATAAGTATATTATACAGACTGATATTGTGATTTATATATACATAAGTATATTATACAGACTGATATAGTGATGTATATATACATAAGTATATTATACAGACTGATATAGTGATGTATAAATACATAAGTATATTATACAGACTGATATAGTGATGTATATATACATAAGTATATTATACAGACTGATATAGTGATATAAATATACATAAGTATATTATACATATTGATATAGTGATCTATATATACATAAGTATATTATACAGACTGATATTGTGATGTATATATACATAAGTATATTATACAGACTGATATAGTGATTTATATATACATAAGTATATTATACAGACTGATATAGTGATTTATATATACATAAGTATATTATACAGGCTGATATAGCAAACTACTGTATATATACATAAGTATATTATACAGACTGATATAGTGATGTATATATATATATATATATATATATATATATGTAAGTATATTATACAGACTGATATAATGATGTATATATACAGTAGTTTACTATATCAGTCTGTATAATATACTTATGTATATATAAATCACTATATCAGTCTGTATAATATACTTATGTATATATGCATCACTATATCAGTCTGTATAATATACTTATGTATATATACATCACTATATCAGTCTGTATAATATACAGACTGATATAGTAAACTACTGTATATATATATACATAAGTATATTATACAGACTTATATAGTTATGTATATATATACATAAGTATATTATACAGACTGATATAGTGATGTATATATACATAAGTATATTATACAGACTGATATAGTGATGTATATATACATAAGTATATTATACAGACTGATATAGTGATGTATATATAAATATGTATATTATACAGACTGATATAGTGATGTACCTATATACATAAGTATATTATACATACTGTAATAGTGATTTATATATACATAAGTATATTATACATACTGATATAGTAATGTACCTATATATACATAAGTATATTATACATACTGATATAGTGATGTATATATACATAAGTATATTATACATACTGATATAGCGATGTACCTATATATACATACGTATATTATACAGACTGATATAGTGATGTATATATACATAAGTATATTATACAGACTGATATAGTGATGTGTATATATACATAAGTATATTATACAGACTGATATAGTGATTTATATATACATAAGTATCTTATACATACTGATATAGCGATGTACCTATATATACATAAGTGTATTATACATACTGATATAGTGATGTACCTATATATACATAAGTATATTATACAGACTGATATAGTGATGTATATATACATAAGTATATTATACAGACTGATATAGTGATGTATATATACATAAGTATATTATACAGACTGATATAGTGATGTACCTATATATACATAAGTATATTATACAGACTGATATAGTGATGTACCTATATATACATAAGTATATTATACAGACTGATATAGTGATGTATATATACATAAGTATATTATACAGACTGATATAGTGATGTGTATATACATAAGTATATTATACAGACTGATATAGTGATGTATATATACATAAGTATATTATACATACTGATATAGTGATCTATGTATACATAAGTATATTATACAGACTGATATAGTGATGTATATATATATATATACATAAGTATATTATACAGACTGATATAGTGATGTATATATACATAAGTATATTATACAGACTGATATAGTGATGTATATATACATAAGTATATTATACAGACTGATATAGTGATGTACCTATATATACATAAGTATATTATACAGACTGATATAGTGATGTATATATACATAAGTATATTATACAGACTGACATAGTGATGTGTATATATACATAAGTATATTATGCAGACTGATATAGTGATGTATATATATACATAAATATATGACCCTTCCACTCGGTACCTGCTAAATAAATACACAACACAATCATGGGGTACAAAGGCCGCAGCTTTTATTTATAACATACTTTATAAACATCTTTTAACTTAAAACACACAAGGCTTGCCCATAGCAGTCCCAAATTCCACTTTAAAACACCTTACCCACCAAGCTCTCTCCTGCCTCTCCAGGAGGTACCCCCTAACTGCTAATCCAAGGCAAGCACTCTGCCCTTATAGCTGCGACAAACTGCCTAACTACAGGGAGGGAGGGAGCTTCTTCCCCACGGACCTTGATAATTGCTTTGGCGCTCTTTTCTCTCCCCGCCTCCTCTTCTTATAGTGACTCCCCTCTGCTCCTCCTCTCATCCTCTGCCCAATTCACAGTGCTGCACCTACGTTAGGGTCATATGCCCCTACGTAGTAGGCACTCCTACAGGGCTCCATTATACAGACTGATATAGTGATGTATATATATATATACATAAGTATATTATACAGACTGATATAGTGATGTGTATATATACATAAGTATATTATACATACTGATATAGTGATTTATATATACATAAGTATATTATACAGACTGATATAGTGATGTGTATATATACATAAGTATACAGGTAGTGCAGAATTATTAGGCAAGTTGTATTTTTGAGGATTAATTTTATTATTGAACAACAACCATGTTCTCAATGAACCCAAAAAACTCATTAATATCAAAGCTGAATAGTTTTGGAAGTAGTTTTTAGTTTGTTTTTAGTTATAGCTATTTTAGGGGGATATCTGTGTGTGCAGGTGACTATTACTGTGCATAATTATTAGGCAACTTAACAAAAAACAAATATATACCCATTTCAATTATTTATTTTTACCAGTGAAACCAATATAACATCTCAACATTCACAAATATACATTTCTGACATTCAAAAACAAAACAAAAACAAATCAGTGACCAATATAGCCACCTTTCTTTGCAAGGACACTCAAAAGCCTGCCATCCATGGATTCTGTCAGTGTTTTGATCTGTTCACCATCAACATTGCGTGCAGCAGCAACCACAGTCTCCCAGACACTGTTCAGAGAGGTGTACTGTTTTCCCTCCTTGTAAATCTCACATTTGATGATGGACCACAGGTTCTCAATGGGGTTCAGATCAGGTGAACAAGGAGGCCATGTCATTAGATTTTCTTCTTTTATACCCTTTCTTGCCAGCCACGCTGTGGAGTACTTGGACGCGTGTGATGGAGCATTGTCCTGCATGAAAATCATGTTTTTCTTGAAGGATGCAGACTTCTTCCTGTACCACTGCTTGAAGAAGGTGTCTTCCAGAAACTGGCAGTAGGACTGGGAGTTGAGCTTGACTCCATCCTCAACCCGAAAAGGCCCCACAAGCTCATCTTTGATGATACCAGCCCAAACCAGTACTCCACCTCCACCTTGCTGGCATCTGAGTTGGACTGGAGCTCTCTGCCCTTTACCAATCCAGCCACGGGCCCATCCATCTGGCCCATCAAGACTCACTCTCATTTCATCAGTCCATAAAACCTTAGAAAAATCAGTCTTGAGATATTTCTTGGCCCAGTCTTGACATTTCAGCTTGTATGTCTTGTTCAGTGGTGGTCGTCTTTCAGCCTTTCTTACCTTGGCCATGTCTCTGAGTATTGCACACCTTGTGCTTTTGGGCACTCCAGTGATGAAATATGGCCAAACTGGTGGCAAGTGGCATCTTGGCAGCTGCACGCTTGACTTTTCTCAGTTCATGGGCAGTTATTTTGCGCCTTGGTTTTTCCACACGCTTCTTGCAACCCTGTTGACTATTTTGAATGAAACGCTTGATTGTTCGATGATCACGCTTCAGAAGCTTTGCAATTTTAAGAGTGCTGCATCCCTCTGCAAGATATCTCACTATTTTTTACTTTTCTGAGCTTGTCAAGTCCTTCTTTTGACCCATTTTGCCAAAGGAAAGGAAGTTGCCTAATAATTATGCACACCTGATATAGGGTGTTGATGTCATTAGACCACACCCCTTCTCATTACAGAGATGCACATCACCTAATATGCTTAATTGGTAGTAGGCTTTCGAGCCTATACAGCTTGGAGTAAGACAACATGCATAAAGAGGATGATGTGGTCAAAATACTCATTTGCCTAATAATTCTGCACTCCCTGTATATACTATGTTGACAATTTGGCATTCCAGCTTGTCCCGCAGACATTATATAAGATTTGGATTTTCTGTCTGACAATTTAACTCTTGGGAGGGGTAGATTTACCATTAGTCGTGCGGACATGATACGCTGTAGGGAATCATATCTGCTCGTCCTCGCGAAATACCAACAGCATACACGGTCGGCATTTAACATTGCACAAGCATTTCTAGTGAACTGCTTGTGCAATGCTGCCTCCTGCTCACAGGAGGCCAATCGGCCGCTAGCAGAGGGTGTTAATTATCCTGATCGGATCGGGATGATTTCAGTTTTATGACCGTTGCTTTCAGGCGATCTTGAAATGATGAGCATAGAATGCAGCATCAACTGCTTAATAAATCTACCCCCAAGTATGAGCATGCCTAGCAGTTATGGTCGCTAAAACCTCTATATCCCTTTAAATTTCTTTGTGTGATATTTAAACATGTGTGCTGGGATAAAAATCTGTGCCACTGGAGTGATCATCTGTGTGTACACTGGGTTAAATGACTGTGTGCACCATTTAAACATCTGTATCCACAGGGCTAAAATGTGGTGTGCATAGGGTTAAATGCCTGTGTGCATTGAGTTAAAGGGTTTTATTTGCTAGGTTCATTTTCACTGTGCCTACAAACTACCATACCTTAAAAGTAACGTAAGTATAAAATATTGTTTTCGGTGACTTCTGAAAATCCAAATTAATGGTATGTGAAAATTCCAAGGTCAAAGAGCAAAATATATAATTTCTTATGGTCTGGAAACTAAATTACCCAATTTTGTGCTTCATTAAAACACCTTAGGGTGATTTATCAAGTTCTATCAGGTGCAAAAATTCTCATTTTTACCTCTAGGTTCAATTGACAACTTATCTTAATGGATCTCCTTCTGTGTGACACTTGCTTATTACGTTACTATTGAGTAATATATATATATATATATATATATATATATATATATATATATATATATATATATATAGAGAGAGAGAGAGAGAGAGAGAGAGAGAGAGAGAGAGAAATACACAAATACACACACATAAATATGTACATGCACACAGAGATAGACAGACAGTCAGACAGATAGAGACAGAGATAGACAGACAGGCAGATAGATTGATAGATAGACAGATGGATAGATAGAGATACATACATACAAAAATAAAAGGTTCTTTTTACATTTATTTTTTTTATATTCTTTTATGTTTACATGATAGAAACATCACAACTAATTTTATCATTTAAATTAATACAAATCAACTTCTAAACACACATTGTAATTTTTCATTTGCAATAGACACTTAAGAAATCCTTCAATGCTGCATCACAAAAGCATTTCTTATGACCTAATGTCTCACTAATTATAATGAAATTGAATAGCTTTATACATTTTTTATATAATCAATCTGCATATAAATAACTTCAACTCTTGATGCATGATCTCATAAATAATTTAATACATTTGGGTTATGACTGAGCAATATACATTTCTTACACTTTATTGTCTGTCATTGAAAAAAAAAAAAACAATCGGGTGTGCTCCATTTAGTTATTTGCTTTGAGTAACTCATTATTCTAGATTCATTAAACACTGTGTGTTAAATTATACTCTCAATATTCATTTATGTTCTTTGATTTTAAATTCACTATATCTTAATAAATTATTGATTAGAGGCCATTTCCTTACGTAGAATGTATATATAAGATATGGATTTGAAAATCATTTTTAAAAAGGTGAAAGGAAAAAGTATATGAAAATTAACATTTTGTTTTAATAATACCTAACAAAAATAGTGTAAGAGGGTTGGCTGTTACAAGTTTAATAATTCAAATTTGGTTAAAAACCAAACAAACAGAATACACTTAAGTGCACATATTATGGTTAATATCATAAGAACCATAAAATAAAACGTAACTTTTATTAAAATTTAAAAATAAAATGAAGAAAGAATATTTTCTTAAAAAACACCATAATGGACTTAAATATTGGAAGGGTAGAGTGCCTAGCGGTGAGTTGTGACACAAATGTATTATCATGTGAGTGGAATGTCTTGCATGGTGTTCAATAACTAGGCATGATATTATCAGCATTTACAGTAGGATCAGTCAATTACTCAATAATGTAGAGCTTTATTCCCTTTTTCATATTGGGACTTATGTTACCTAACTGATCTTTACATAAACTAAATGCTGGTACCCACAGACTAAATTACCTAGGATCTAATGTGCTCATGATTTATTCATACTATCATCATTATCACCAAATATCCACACTCTTTAAATGACCCAAATTATTAATTGTCATAACATAGTCTGATTATGCAGATTAAAATCTTAAGAAAAACTAACAGCAACGCCACTGAAGTGTTTCACCGCCAAGGCGTTTTCAAAGGGTTTGTTTGAGTTTTCACCAAATTTGAATTGTTAAAATGTAATTAATACACTGCACCTCATCCCTATCAAAATAAATCACTATTTGAATCCATGAGGGAGATGTTTTTTAATTACAGTAGTGCCATTTGTTTACAAGGGTATTGGAAATGTTACAATTTTAACTCAGTGAAAATCTTTGTAGAACAGTGAAAACTCAGTTCCTTGAATGTAAAATTTTGAACTGGTTGATGTTTTTTTTATGGAATTCTGAGAAGACAAAATATGAAGTCAACAAGATTATCTCATCTATAACATTTCTGCCTCTCATTTTTTTTTTTCAAGTGTATCTAGAAATTTGTTTCAGGCTTTTTTTCTATTGTTTACTCTCTAGAAGATAAACTATATAGACGTGTTGTTTCTGAATAATGCATATGTACAGACAGATAGTAGTCTCAATGACTAGTTTGCCGGTGGTTTGTATGTCACTAAAAATAGAAGATTGTTATGTAGGGTTAAGGTCACAAACAATATTTTAATTTATACTTAGAAAATGTAAATGCATTAAACTCAAAAATAAAATTTCTCCAAAATGTTTAATTATGCATTGTAAAATAAATGTTTTTATTACATTGTATATGTGTGTATCTAAAAAAAATAATATGATAGATACAATGACAGACAATCAGACAGACAGATAACAAGACAGACAGACCAACAGAAAACAGAAAGGTTGATTGATAGACAGGTAGATAAAAAGATAAATAGATAAATAGATAATGGATGGATGGATAGCCAGAGAGATAGATACATAGATAATTGAGGGATAGATAGACAGATAGATAGATAGATAGATAGATAGATAGATAGATAGATAATGAAGGGATAGATAGATAATGGAGGGATAGATAGATAAATAGATAATAGAGGGATGGATAGATAGATAGATAGATAGATAGATGGATAGATATTATGACTATGTTCTCAACTATATAAGCTATTACCAAGCCTTCATTTAATTGATGCAATTTATCATAGTCTATATACATTTAGTTGTACTTTTATTACTTTACCAGATGGTTAATTGATTATGTGGTTTTTCTATTGAAGAAAATCCATATTTATCCAAAGACATCCCTCAAGAGAAACATATGACAATCCTGAATCAGTTTTGTGTTGCTGCATATATATTTTTTGTGTGTTTTATGGAGTCCATTAAAATAGTGACGGGTACATATTTGCTTACTGACCATAAAAAACGTATTACAGTTGAAAATAAACTAATTGAAAATGGTTTTATTGGTCTTTGATTAAAGGGAAAAAAACATTCTATACTGAAAACCATTTGAGAAATGAGAGACTTTTATGATTGGAAAGTAAATTTATAGTTCAAAACATTGTGGGCCACATTACAAGTGGAGCGCTAAATATCGCTTTCATGAAAGCGATATTTGCGCTCCACTGTGTCATACCAGTGCATGTTAATGTGTGCTGGTATTACAAGTTGTTATCAATGCAAACACATTGCTGGGAAGCATGTGCTTCCATAGGCTCCAATGGGAACCTCGTTCTGATGCTGTCATAAACGTCATCAGAAGCTAATCGCAGCAAAAGGGGTAAGTAGCGCAGTGATGGCAGCAACTATAAATATGTATGTTTATTAGTATATACATTTATATTTATGTGTTAATATGTGTATATACACATATTAACACATAAATACATATGTATAGCAGCATATACATATATATTTACTGTGAACATACAGTTGTCATGGACCAATATGTAAAGGCACATTTCACTCCCGTCTTTTTTACCCTCAAAATACTGCTTAGTGCAGTTATTTTATTAAAAAAATAAAGATGCTGCTATCTTTATTTTTTAATAAAATACTCTACACTGTATTTTGGGGGCATTTGGGGCACATTTATAAAATTAACCTGATATCTGATCTCTGGTTAAGTTTATAAGCACAAATTGCTACCGTTTGCTTGCGGTAGCAATAACCAGCCACTTGTAATGGCTGATTAATTATTGCACGCCCACAAATGGGGACATTTCCCTGTTTGTGGGCTTGTGATAATTTAGCACTCTACTTGTAATCTAGCCCTGTATATTTTCTTTGAGAAACTATTGGAAATCGCTCTATAAAATCAATATAGTGGCACAAACAAACAAAGTTATTGAACGTTTAACAGTGAGTTTTCTTTAAACAAAAAAATGTGTCCAAAAGATAAATGAATAAACCCACTGAGCAACTATGTCTCACAAAAGTTAATAATGTATCAAAAATAAAGGATCTAGGGCTCGATTTATGACCGCTGCTCCTTAACTCGTCCGCCACCTCTGAGGTGGCGGACAGCAGTCAGCCCCATTAGGATACAATTGGGTTGATTGACACCCCCTGCTAGCGGCTGATTGGCCCCGAATATGCAGGGGGCGGCATTGCACAAGCATTTCACGAGAAATGCTTGTGCAATGATAAAAGTCAACAGTGTGTATGCTGTCGCCATTTATCAATGTGCGGCGGACATGATCCGCTCTCACTATAATTAATCGTCCCCATAGTTGCAAGTGCAGGTGTTCTTCACAGTGATTCAAGGAAAACCTCAAAGGAAAAAAAGATGAACATATATAGTGAAGTTTTGTTTCCATAAAAAGGTAATGACCAGAAGAAAACTTACTTCTGGTCATTACCTTTGTATGGAAACAGAACTTCACTATATTTGTTCCTCTTTTTTCCTTTGAAGTTTTCCTTGGATCACTGTGAAGAACACCTGCACTTCGCGCTAAATCCTTTATTTTTAATACATTATTAACTTATGTGAGACATGGTTACTCAGTTGGTTTATTTATCTTTTAGACATACAAACACACACACACAAACACACACAAACTCACACTTACCCCCACACACACCCACACACACACACACAAATACCACATACATACATGCACGCACGCACGCACGCAAACACACACAAACACACATACATGCATGCACGCAAACACAAACACACACACAAACACACATACACAAATATAATCCTGCAATTTTGTTAAAATTGTTTACAGTACCAGGACACACATCTTGAAGAGCCTTTTGCAAGTTGTTTATCTTCCTTTCGGTAGCCAGTATGGCACATATATAAACAAACTCCTATCAAGTCAACCAATCACTGTTCAGCATGTAGAGGTGTCAGTGATCTGCACTAAAGCAGAAGCAGGCAAAATAAATAGTAAACAAAAATTAATTATACACAGTTCAAAAGTTTAATGGCCCTTTAACTTTAAATGTCAATTAAGCAAAAACATAAATATAATTAAGAATTTCCTGGCTTGTATGCATGAAATAAAAAATATATATTTTTACATTATATATATATATATATATATATAAAGATTTTTTCTTTTTTTTAGCGTCACATGTCAAAAAAAGAATGTTCATCGCTAAACTTGAATCATGATATCTGCAAAATTCCCTGTAAATTTTTTGCTATTTTTTTTTTTTTTTGGACCACTTGCTGCCTTAACGGTGCTCTGACAAAATGCTGAAGGACATTTGGCAGAAGGACATTTGGCAGACGGACATTTGGCCGACGGACATTTGGCTGACAGACAGAAAGCTAAAGAATGTTCCGATTTCGGCCGAGGGCAGATACGTTCCAGAGTGCTCTGTTCTAATCAGAGCCTCGAGCGCCGCAACAGCCTCTGGGAACCTTACCATGGGTCCCAGGCCGCACGTTTTGTAATTCTCTGTCTGGGAAATTATCTATTTATCAAATCTATCTATTTATCTATCAAATCTATCTATCTATCGTATCTATCAAATGTATCTATTGCATCTATTGATCTATCTATCTAATCTATGTATCTATCTATCTATCTATCAAATTTATCTATCTCGTGGCCGGACTGTTATCTGACAGCCACTTGTGTTTTGGCCAAATGTCCGTCGGCCAAATGTCCGTCGGCCAAGTGTCCATCGGCCAAGTGTCCGTCAGCTAAAAGTCCGGCCACGGCCTTAACAGGTTTTACTCTTTTTATATTATAATTTAAAGTGCCAAAATCAGAAAACAGCACACAAAATACCTTTAAATTAAAGTTTTCTAAATATGTTTTCCTTTAGAAAGGATACAGACTGTGACAAAAGACACAATGATTATCTTCTTTGACTTTGCGTTCAACTTTAGTTAGAGATGTTTCAGCTTTGATACATTTCATTGATGAGTCAGGGAGCATCAGTTCCAGGAGTATCATCTGAAAATACTAATAGTAGGATGGTTTTTGTCACATAAATCTGAATCTACTGGGATCAGGTTTAAGACCACCTGTTTACTTCATACTATAGCTAGCTAGATGTTTTCTGACAGCATTAACATAGGTTGGTTATGGACCATTGACCCTCAGACGCTGAGTTGTGCATCATTAAAAGCCTAGGATTGTTTTACTCTTTACCACAGAAGGTCCTGGAATGCCTTACTCATTATGGCGCATTAAGATTTCTACTAGTATCAAACTGATAAAATGTAAGATTTTATCAACAAACTAATTTCGTATGATTCCATGGGGCCGATTTACTAAATACCGAGCAGACATGATGCGCTACAGCGAATCATGTCCGCCCGGCATTGCTAAATGCTGACAGCATACACTGTTGGCATTTAAAATTGCATAATAATTTCTTGTGAAATGCTTGCGCAATGCCGTCCCCTGCACATTCGCGGCCAATTGGTCGCTAGCAGGGGTGTTGATCATCATGATCGGATCAGCTTGGGATGATTGCTGAGGTGGCGGACAAGTTAAGGAGCCACGGTCTTATGATCGCTGCTTCTTAACTTGTGTTTCCGGTGAGCCGGAAACATCGGGAGTAGATTGCAGCATCCGCTGCTTGCTAAATCTACCCCCATATCTCTATCTATCCATCCGTTTGTCTATCCGTCTGTCTGTCAATCTATCTATCTATATACAGGTATACCTCGTTTTATTGCACTTTGCAGATATTGCTCTTTTTTTTACAAATTGAAGGTTTGTGGCAACCCTGTGTTGAGCAAGTCTATTGGTGAAATGCTTGTGCCCTTATATATATACACATATAAACACATGAATTGCCATTGCTCTCATGTGTTAGTATTTACTTTCAACTTGTAATCCGAACTCTAAACCTGACATGTGCAAACACCCACGATAAACCCATTTTCGCTTGAGCATAACTGTTGGCACTCAGCTCGTAATCTGGTGGCCATATGTCTTGAAGCACAGGATGTTTAAAAGGACAGAAAGTGTTACAGAGGTCTGAGTGTATGGAGAGGAGGGGTTGTTGTAAAATCATGAGAAAGTTTTTTTGAGGCTGTCAATATCCAGTGAAAGAAGACAGACAGTGGAGAGGTATAATTATACAAAGAGCATATACTGACATATAATATACCTGGCATCAAGATGTATAAAGATGTGTAACTATGTATACAGAAAGAATATAAAGTTGAAAAGAAAAAAGAGAAAAAAATTAAATACAAATAATAATAATAGTAATGGCATACGTGTGGACATACACTTACCGGTGATTGACTGTTAGGTATGTATCAAGTACCCAGAGTCAGCATTTAGTCCAGTACGTCAGGTGTTGAAGTGCATTATCATTTTCATTTCAAATGTTTTTCTTTCCATTGTGTTTTTGAAGTTGCTTCTGAGAATCATGAATTTTAGATTTTGGGGCCTATCTATCAAGCTCCGAAAGGACTTCAGACTCGCCAGAAACGGCAGTTATGAAGCAGCGGTCACAAAGACCGTTGCTCCATAACCTGTCCGCCTGCTCTGAGCAGGCAGATAGACATCGCCGGAAATCAACCCGATCGAGTATGATCAGGTTGATTGACACCTCCCTGCTGGCGGCCCATTGGCCGCGAGTCTGCAGGGGGCGGCGTTGCACCAGCAGCTCTTGTGAGCTGCTGGTGCAATGCTGAATATGGAGAGCGTATTGCTCTCCGCATTCAGCGAGGTCTGGCGGACCTGATCCGCACTGTCGGATCAGGTCTGCCAGACTTTGTTAAATAGAGGCCTTTGTATGGACTGGTCCGGTTGGGTGAAATGGTGAACAACAGGAGTGCAGTATTTTGTTTCACAGTGATGTTGGATTGAGTGTCTCCGTAAGTTCATCTGAAAGTGCAGTTTTTTTGTCTCTACAATATATTATCCCACATCACATGCAATGCTATGTACCATGTATACCACATTTCCAGATATACATGAATATATATATGTGTGTGTGTGTATATGTATATATATATATATATATATATATATATATATATATATATATATAGTATATATTTAGCTATGTGAGTGTAACTAGAAATATGTTTATTTCTTTATTAGATTGTCAAATATTGAGTTTAAGATTTAGCATTTTTGGACAATGCGTTATTTTTTTATTAAATGGTATTTTTGGTCATAATGGTAATTTTCAAATAAAATACATTTTTCTGTGAGAAGAGAGATTATAAAACTTTAAATGAACAATATTCTTGAAAACAGAAAATGAGACTAAATATTAAAGTGAATTAACAATAATAATAATATAATAATAATAATTATTATTATTACTTCAGACCAATATGATTTTTAATAATTATCAGCACTTGTTTTTCTGCAATATTTTTTCAACATAAAAATACCAATTATTTAGTTAGTTATTTTATGTTCTTGTTCATATTTATTGAATCTATTACCGAAACTTGATAGTGCTGCCAAACAGAATAATGGATATTAATACTTATCCATTATTTAAAATTAACCGTGTTTTCTGAGTTCATTATGAAGAGAAACATTAATGAAAGCCCAATAAAAATTTATCAATAGGGTTGGGTGAATGTTTTTATTATCTAACATTAATATTTTGTCAACATTCATCTACCACCCATAGTTTTTTTAACTAAACATGGCAATGTTAAAAAAAAAATCATTAAACATTGTATTGTCCCTTTAATGAAGGTGTCATATTTACTAAATATTGAATATTACATTTCCTTGTCAAACATACTGACGGATGTTAATTTCAATTTACATTCAAAATGCTTCTAATGCTTTCATTTGAATATTAATTTAATGACACAAAATTTGAAGAAAAGTGAGAAAATAGCAACAACAGAACAAATGCAAATATAGTGACCTTCAATTCACAATGTATTTAAAAGAACTATGTCAATTCTTTTTTTAATAGTTTGACGACTACTCACTATAATAAAATCCTCAAGGTAAAAAATACAGGGCAGCTGAACAGTGCAGACATTTTGTTTTATTAAGAGGCATAGGGGTCGATTTATCAAAGGCTTTGCAAGCAATTGAACCCCCTACGACTACAGGTTTTCACAAGAGAACCTGCAGTTCATATTTAACATTAGACTGCTGCTTTCCTAACCTTTCGCTTCCTCTAAGGTGGCGAATTTTAATCTCTCCGGTCTTGTCTGACCAGGGAGATTGACTGCTCCTGCTCGCGCGTAATTGACTGTGCATGGGCAGGGGGCGGGAGTGCACTCAAGCACAAAATAGCGCTTGTGTGCAATGCTGAATTCCACCAGGGGCAGATTCTGATTGTCTGAAGTGAGAGTTCCACAGGATTGGTTCAGTGTGAAAGAAGTCATCAAGATGGAAGTGGAAGGTGGTGATGATAGGGACTGAGAGCTATTAAAGGAGGCAGCTCGGAGAGTATATAGAAATGAGTGACATAGTAAGGTGCATTGTTATGGTGAGTTCTGTAGATGAGGATTATACATTTGATTCATAGAAGATAATGTAAAGCAACCTAGGGACAGGCATAGAGGAGCAGCAGAGGAGAAACAATAGGTGAGTTTAAAGGGACATTAAGTAGAGAGAGGCCAAAAAGCAAATTCTTTAACATACTTTTATAAATGTTGCATCTCTATAGTGCTGGGCGAGCACAATTTTCCACAAAAAAGAGTTGTTTAACGTCCCTTTATTATGAAAAGAAGATCTTGTTTTCATTATCATTCTTTATAGCGCTGAAAGAGTCTATAAAACAGTGAACTTACTTTTTGAAATGTTGAATTCTACTTTTGAAAATATTTAAATAGTAATATTAAGATTCAAATGATTTTTCTATTTGGGCTGTTGGGTAAATAAGCATTTACATGTTAATTTTGACAATTCTTAGAATTTTTATTTCATACTTTAATATTATTTCAATGATACCAGAATTTACATTTGTTTAGAACACTGAATGCTTGAGCGACCCCGCCCTTGAGGTGCTTGTTTACCGCAAGATAAGAAGCAATGGTCATAGGTGACTAACAGGTCATGTGAGAGCAGGGGGCAGGGTTGCACAAGGGTTTCCTTGTAGAATAATAAATATGGGCATGAAACTAACGGCATCCAGTGCCAGCTGGCTGTAATGACTGACAGACTGCCTCTGCTATGAACCTTTTTCCGCTAAGCAATTGATGGGGCTCATCTTCTTGATTAAGCATTTTATATATGTACTGTATATTCATTTTCCATCACTATTTGCAAATAAAATAAAATGTATATTTCTAGGAAAAAATCTCCATTATGTATATATTTATATGTTTCTCCACTGTTTTTCTTATTTTCTTTTTATTATTATTCATTGGTTTTGGAAAACAACGTGTACCTGTTATTAAATTCATGGATTCTGTTGATGGACCTTATTGTTAAGTGAGCCTTTTTCATTTAGGATCATTTCTCCTGACATTAACATATAGGGCTCTATTTATTAAGTGCCAAGAGAACGAGGTTTGCTATCATCACATACAAGTGTGGACTGTCAATCATCTTGACTGGATTGGATCGGGATGATTGAAATCGGCCACACTTTAGGGTGTGGAGAGGTTAAGTAGCAGCGGTCTTGAGACCACAACTTATTTAACTAACTTTTCTCCAGGCTCCAGACCATTAGGGGCACATTCAGATATAATTATTATGGGTACTTTTGTTCTTATGTCTTTATATTTTGAATTAAATTATGGTTCTCTATACAAAACCCTAGGTTGTATGACTAATACTTATACAGAGCATCACTTCTAAGGTAAGTTTCTAAGGTATTTCTTAGCTAATAGAAATGTTGTAAGCCAAAAGAGATATTTCCCTTTCTGCCAAAGGCAACAGAAGTGTATTGCTTAAAGTAAAGTTATTAACATGCATATAAACTCCCCAAAACTGTGATTTAGGGGCTGCAGTATTACAATTTACATGAAACTGAATGTATAAATGGTAAAACGTTAACATATATGAAATATTCAAATGAAAATAATCTGTGTATCTCCTATGTCCAATTGGATTTTAACGTTATGCTGCAATATGTTCTGTCCTGAGAATTTCCATCCAATTTCACATATATGCAGTCAGAGTCTGCCGTAAGACCAATTCATGGGTATTAAGTTTAGAGTAAGATCAAATTGAGTTGCTGTTGGAATATCAGAACCATAGCTTTGATGTAATAAGTGCATAGGATTTGCACATATCCTGTGGGCTTCTATGATAAGTGACTCATAATGATATATCTATATGTGAGATTTATGTATGCAGAGCAAAGCCCCGATTATGATGGTTCATACCATGCTTGATGTGAAGTGGAACACTTGTTTTAGAAAACAGTACATGACTAATAGAATGCATTATAAATAAAAATGGAACCATCATTTTACAATAAAAAATGCTGTGTATAACTGTTTGCATTAACAACCCTTGTTGGCTGGTTGAAGGGCAAGTCATTTCTATTATAAATGTACTGTAATTAAAAAAAAAAAGTGTAATACAAATGCTTCTATCATATCCATCTGTGATGTTAAGGGTGTGTCAGTGGATGCCAAGTAAATGCCAGGTTATGTTAGCAAATCATGTTTTAACCATGTGACTACTGGAAAGGTCATGTAACACCATTCATAGTAATGTAGAGTATCCTTCTTTGGTTTACAACGGGTAAGTATTTTAACATAATCTTATCATTTATCTTTTTTTACAAGAATGTTAACGTTAAACCATAATGTCCCATAACATTGTTCTCATCTCTATATACCGTACAATAATGAAGAATTTAATTACCTAATTGCTTTAATAGTAAGAGTTACATAACAGAATTCACTTTCTTCTGTACTTTATCACCTTCTAGGGAACAATTCAGCAAGTTCAACACATAATAATCAGTGCAAAGGTCACAGCAATGTTAACCCTTTCGGTGCTAAGTCATTTTACATCATTTTAGCTTAATGCTGCTGCACATTTAGTAGACCAAGCATATACAGTTATTATGTATATATAGCATGCCATGTCAAAAGTCTACAAAAAAATATATAAAAGGGCCTATATTAAAAATAAATAAATAAAAAAACGTTTATTTTTTAGCTTGGTGATCACCTGACTATAATACTCAAGATAGTACCCAAATTTAAAAAAAAAGGATATTTTTTATCTCAAGTAAAGAATCTTGGGATCCCTACGCCTTAGTGGTTTTATATTTGTGCACTTAGAGGTAACCTACAAAAAAAGTGAATTACAAGTAGCACAAAGACAATGTCTCTCTAAGAGGGCACCAACAATTTACAAGGAAAGAGGATAATGGCATTGTGAAGTCATCCACACTTAAAGGGACAGTTTAACCAAATTTGTTCTCCCCTTTAATTTATTCCCAAAGATCCAATTTACCAGCTGGAATGTATTACATTTGTTACTTTCCCTTGGGAACAAGACTACTGCAATAAAGGAGAAATATAAGATTTTGTGAATAATTCTATTTATCCCATATAAAACAAGAATCCCAATAAATGATGGTTTAAGGTATACTTTTTAAACTAATTTCAGTTCAATTAATGAAATGCTAAATAACCAAATATACAGAAATAACACCTGTAAAATATAATGAAATTAATCAGTACTTTGTGCTTAGAATTGTTAAAAATTGTAGAAATATAACCTTTTTAATAATGTAAACATATACTGAATTATCATGGACACTGAAGAAACCGCTATCTATAACGATGGATCTGATTTGCAATCAAGCATATAATCTGAGTGATTTAATGTCCCCAAATTGACACTTTGCATGTGAGATTGCTGTGTTTATCTTCATGAATGCTAAAAAGGGATTTATCTTCATAGACTATGTTTTATTATTGGTCTGCAAATCTTTATTACCCTATAAATCTAATGGCGAACAATTTTATTGACTCCCCCAAATCTAATACATACATCAAGATCTTTTGAAACAGCCTCATCATAAATCAGAGGGCAGAAGACAGTAAAATTAGACATGTTTTTATTCATCTCTCAGCCCTATCTATTTATCTGGCTGTCTAACCTATCTCTGTCTATCTCTGTCGCTCATTCACTCAATATATGCATGTGTGTGTGTCAATGTAGTTACCAGTAATTCCATTCCCTTACACTAAGTATTCTGTAAATAGTATTAAATCACTACTGATGTTATGTTTATCAGCCATACTTTGTATAGTAATAGTCCACTCTGTACTTGTCTCCAAGGGTCTACTACAGAGTAAGGTTAAATAAGGGGTTAACATTTAATAACGTAAAAGTTTGTAGAATGACAAAATGTTACTATTTTAGATGTATCTGTGACATCTCTAACCTACAACATTGATTTCACTTCTACCCTTGGCCTAAAGTGTGGACACATGTATTTTCTACACAATAGGAGTCCTTGTGTACAGATTACAAAAAGTCCTTGGAGAATTAAAGAGTAAATTGGATGACATGTTTGTCGGAATGAGATCAAGTTAATAGTGGAACATTAAATGTAATTGGTAATATGTTCTTTGTAGATTTCTTGCAGTTAGAGTCAAACACCAGTTACCATGACCAAAACTTTATATAATTGTCTTACCTCTGTGTTTTTGTCTTATGAGGGTTCTCTACCAACACAGCTTTGGTCATTTTAACTTTATAAGCAAATGACTTATCACTTTCACAGTAGTTTACAAGCATGTTTATATAGGTCTTCTTAAAGGGACATACATTACATAAAAAAAAAAACGCTATAAACGTAAAAGCATTCTCTCAGGCAAACCAGAGTTGATATGGGACTCAGGTAATCAATTTGTGTTTGCATTTGGAGAGCAATGGAGAATGCACTTTTGTAACCGGCCTCTAAAAACATTTTTATAGAAGTATATTTATTAATAAAAATAATAATAATAATATAAAAACAAGTTACATAGTTACAAGAGGTGGTTGAATTCTGGCTACTGAAAAACAACTTCAGCAAACAATTTAAAGAAATCAATTTGTAAAAAAATGTCAAGCTCATCTAATATGTTTATTTATTGCAAAATTGCTGTAAAATGATTAAAATGCATTTAATCCCCATTTAATACGTTATATAGAACGTTCTATGTCCCTTTAAGTAAAGATGTTTGGTCTAGTACATTAACAGTGCCATAAATTGGCGCAAGTGTAGGAACGAGGTATAAGAACACGTGCATAACTAACCTGGCTATTACAGAGATGAAAATCTAGTCCTGATAGTGTTTTTCATTTATACACAATATATTGTGTGGTTTTATTGAACACAAGCTTGTTTTTATTTTGGGAAATATGCAAAACAATTTATATGCTCATTTCCCCCTTGAGGTCTGTAATTTCCTTCAGTTGCCGCACTTCGTTATTATCACAGTCTCCGGGACAGAAGCGTACGCTTCCCATTATCTCTGTGCTGTGTCGATAGATATTTACTACTCTAGAATTTAGCTGACCCTTTCCTTGTGCTTGCTTATTTTCTGGCATAGTAAATAAAATAAAAAATCATGTTTGCCACTTTTTCATTCCCTGCACTATAAATATTATATATGTCTATTGACAAATGTGTCATAACTAAAAGCCCCCTAGTGAATTTACTCTGATTAATCCGATAGCAATGCCCATTGATTGTTTGCAACTTGATCTTTAGCACCAGGTCAATAGAAATTAAATTCAGCTAGTGTTGTGTCTTCACTTAGGGCAAGTGCTTTCAATGCAAATATTTTCTGTTCTTAGTGTTGCTGTGCATCAGAATCATTTTGCAATTGAAATAAAAAAAAGAGAAGAATACTAAAGAGAGAGCTGAACCTCAGAGCACCTTTAGGAAACTGAAATATGCAATCCTTTCATATTCATATTCCTTAAAAGTACAGAAAGTCAAAATGAAACTTTCAATATTTGGATAGAACATACAATTTTAAACAACTTTCCAATTAAAGTGTCAGTAAATGAAGGTGTGTTATGGCTGACATATAGTTAGACTGTAATCTTCTGAGTACTAACATATAAATATTTTTTTAAATACGATATGTAAAAATTAAGTTATAGATTTTTAAAATGACCCAAAATGATAGTTATGTAAGTCCTATCCCGCCGCCCATCTAGCCGATCCTGCAGTGGGAGTCTTATCTCGGTTCACAGTACGTCCTATGGGAAGAGCTAATAACGCCCCTAGTAACTCCCATTAATCCTCGTTCACAGTCTATTTGCAAGCTAGTGATTCTTGCCGTGAACTCAAACTGCGCATGTCTTGCACTGGAGCGTAATGATAAACAATGACTGTCAATCAAGGATCGCATGCCCTTGACACATTCATAGGGGATAGGTTAGGCAGATGCAGCCTAAAAAAAAACATTACATAACTGGCATTGGGCGGCCAGAGTTGAGAATATGGGGCCTATCTATCAAACTCCGAAAGGAGCTTGACGGCCCGTGTTTCTGCTCTGAGCAGGCGGACAGACATCGCCGGAAATCAACCTGATCGAGTACGATCGGGTTGATTGACACTCCCTGCTGGCGGCCCATTGGCCGCGAGTCTGCAGGGGGCGGCGTTGCACCAGCAGCTCTTGTGAGCTGCTGGTGCAATGCTGAATACGCAGAGAGTATTGCTCTCCGTATTCAGTGAGGTCTGGCGGACCTGATCCGCACTGTCGGATCAGATCCGCCAGACCTTGTTAAATAGAGGCCTATGGAAGTAAGTTTACCGAATATTTTAATAACTTTCTACAATGTTTGGAAAGGTGAAATGCAGCTATATCATTATATTTACATGTGGCATTTAGAATTATTTACAGAAAAAAGCTACGTTTACTGTCCCTTTAACTTCTATTTTCAAATTTACTTCATTCCCTTGGTATTTTTTGTTGAAGATGATAAGTGGCAGCAATACACTACTGGGATCTAGTTGAACACATCTGGAGAGCCAATGACAATGGCATTTATGTGCAGCCACCAATCAGCAGCTAGCTCCCAGTCGTGCATTACTGCTCCTGAGCCTACATAGGTATGCTCTTCAACAAAGGATACCACGAGAATGAAGCTAATTTAATAATACAAGTAAATTGGATAATTGTTTAAAATGACATGCTCTATATGAATTGAGTTTTATTGTAACTTTACTGTCCCTTTTGGGTTAAATCACTGTTCTTACATTCCCACCATTACACTCCCTTCCACAAAAATCTGGGGACCCCATAACTCCAAACTTTACTTCCCCAATACATTTTTAGCAATTTGCATATGCACAGATAAAGACACAGCACAAAACTTGAAAGAAAGTCTGATTTCCCTATACATGACCCCAAATGCATAGTGGTCAGGGGCACCATTCTATTTTAATAATAGCAGATTGCTGATTGTGTCAATTTAAGGCTTTTGTATTTATTGATATTCCAGAAAAATATGCAAAACAATTAGCAAAATCAAAATATGACATTTTCGAAAATAAGAAATTTGATGGAGAAACATACAAACATATAATATTTTGGGCTTATGATAAAAAAGGTATTAAATAAAAAAATAAGCAGTGGTGTAGTATGATAACACGTGAGCTTTGCTGTGGTTTTCTCAGTGGAATTGTGGCTAAAAATATGAGATCATGAAATTGACAGCTTAAACTGTGTTTTTATTTCCCAGCCCCTTTAAAAATATAAAAATAAATACATAAATAAATACATAAATTAATAAACTGCTGTATTATTAATAAAATGATTATAGAGAATGGCGAGCAACATGATTTTGTAAGCCATACATAGGTTTATGAAAGAAATGTCCCTCTGCTTTTTATCCCTTGTTAAAAAGAAGCAATATTTACTCGCTTGTGGGGTGAATGACAGGCCCTGCTTTTATGTGATTGGTCACATGAGAGCAATGGGTGGCATTGCACAAGCAGTTGCTTGTGCAATAACAAATTTGGGCAGCAGAAGCAGATCACTTGCTACCAACGCTCTTAGCTAGGAACCTTGTTCGCTCACCTACTAAATAGGGCTCCATCAGTCAATAAGTTATCAGTAGGGATGGGCGAATGTTTCTAAAAATTCTAAATTTAAAACGAATTTTGATACATTCGTTCGTTCGAATCGAATTTCGAATGTTTATATAACATTCTAATATTCTATTTTCGAATTTTCGTTTTCGAATTTTTCAATAAAATTCTAAAATATTCTTTTGAATAATAGAATGTTTAGCTATGTATTCATTCAATTTCGAAATGTAATATTCAAATTTGAATGTGACATTCAAATTCAAAATAGTACTTCTAGTCTACAACTGTGTTTAATAAATGTAATATTCGAATTTTAATGCTACATTCAAATTCAAATGTCACATTTGAAATTGAAATAGTATTTCTAGTCTAATACTGTGTTTTAAATGTAATATTCGAATTCGAATGTGATATTCGATTTGAACGTGATATTCGATTCAAATCTGATATTCGAATTCGAAATAGTGTTTCTAGTCTACAATTGTGTTTTATAAATGTAATATTCGAATTTGAATGTGACATTCGAATTTGAATGTGACATTCCAAATCGAATGTGACATTCGAAAACTGTAAATAACATTCGAAAATCAAATTTTTAAGAATATTCGTTCTTATCAACATTCAAATTTCTACAATTTCAATTGAATTTCTACAATAACAATCGTTCTAACATTCGAATTCGAATATAAACACATTCGCCCATCCCTAGTTATCAGTACCTAGGAATCAGCTATGTAGAAACCTACATTTCATGCAAAAATATTTTTGTAGCATGTTGAATTGTGTACTTTTAAATGTGTAATAGAATATGTTTGACATTACATACCTCCTAATAATACTCAGAGGTTTTCAAGAACTGGGAGTTGAGGGGAACTTGCTTTGTGGAGATATAAAGCCCCTGGTTTAGCTCTGGAAACCATGGCCTTTGCCTTGAAGTGCAAACAGTGTCAGAGATTGTGCATCAGAGCTATCAACCCGTAACCATTCTGTAGTATGCGTTATTGATGATTTTGATACTCTTTTAATCTAATTTGCTTTTATTTTAAAAAATGGTTCTTTCCAACTCTGAAAATAAAGACCGACAAAACGGTAGTTTTATAGCCTAAGAATCAAAGATCAAAAAATATGCAATATGCAAGGTGAATAAACAAAATGATGGAGGTACATGTCATAATGAGCCATAGACTTCCAATGTGACAGCAAGATACAAAATTGCATTGCCGTGGCAGCAAGGTGAATTAAATGAGATGGAATTCTCTAGAAGACAATTTTCTGGTCACAAATTAGCAGGTAATGCACTGCATCAGGTTGACAGTGCGCTTTATTATGTTCATAACCAGTTTGATTTTCAAACAGCAACAAAAGATAAACATTTTTAACCCCCAGGTGCCAGGGTAAACAGCATCATATTGATGTGCAGCTAAGTCAGTTATTCATTACTTTAAAAAGTATATGAAAGCCTTTACACTTTCCCAATTTGCTGCCAGTTACAAAATATTGACCAAAGATTTTTTATTTTTTTTATCATATCATTTTAATGTATTTGCATAGTGCAATTGTATGCTTATATTCATAGGGAGTTTTTATATTTGAGTATTCAGGGTAGTGGATATCAAAACCCAGAATAAGGAAAATGGTGTTTTGTTATAGGAATAATTATCTAATGTACCTGGTGGTGGTCATGAGATGGGGGGGGGGGGACAGTGCTTGGAAATGCTTTGAACCCAATTTATTATGATAGCACCATCAAGGTGCCAGATTTCCTGAACTAGTAGGTTCAGGTGCGAAAAACTGTCAAATGCACTGAGATAAGAGGCAACCTTCAATGATTTAGAAATCAGCCTATGAGCCTACCTAGGTTTAGCTTTCAAAAAAGAATACCAAAAGGACAAAGCAAATTTGATGATACAAGTAAATTGGAAAATTGTTTAAAATTGCATGACCTGTCTGAATCATGAAAGTTTAATTTTGACTTGACAGTACTTTCAATTATCTTGGTATGCAGCAATGCACTACTGGGAGCTAGCTGACAATAGATAGCAAGAGAACAAAGCATGATAGGTTTTATATCCCTTTATTAAATATATCCCATTTAAATACAGTACTAAGCCATTTTCATTCCAAATAACAATACACATTTTATCTAAAAACAAAACAAAAAAAAATGTCTATAAAAGTCTGAAATCTGCAAAGAAAAATGGAGTCATGAAAAAAAACTTTTTGTTTGTGAATGATAGTAATTTATGTTTTTATTGCAAGCAAGTTGACTTTTTACACAAAACTGCCAAGAGCTTTGCAATTTAAGGGCAGATTTTAATATAAACATTGATTTTGACCTCGGCTAAGTGAATGCATCTGTAAATATCCATCAAATGTCAAAACTGTGTTAATGAATCCTTCTAGTGTGAAAGATGTGCATCAAGTGCTGTGTATATAACTTTATCCAAGCTAAGAACGTGTTTGTGTCTGCAGAGCAGAACAGCCCCTAAGCACTTAGTGTGCTCTGATAAAAGAAGTATATTATACAGAAGTATGGGAGTATGGTCTTATGAACAGTTGTAGCCTGGGGTATCTTGTTCCTCTGTAATTTATATGTGCACGTTAAGCCAGCCAAGTAAACAGGAGAACATTAATCTCAGATGAATTGAACAAGTCGTCAAACAACTTGGATGGTTTATACTTAACGCAAGATCTAAATCAGTACTTTAAAGTCAGATATTTTTTATTATTAAAGAAATCTTAGAACTGTCAGGTAGCCACCAAAAGTGACAGTTACGTAGTAAAAGCCATGGGACGTAGCCGTTGGTCATCAGCTGCATGAGTGCACAGATATTTTGTGATGAGTCCATATGGATCAAGTCTATATGCATTGTCATAACGCAGCGCAAAAATATAACCATGACCCATACGGACATGTATTTTACACTAATAGAAGACTCAACGATACACGTTATAACCATTAAGAACTTGTATATTTGCTTGAAAATTATATAAACACTTGTATATTTTTTAAAAAGAAGTTTGTAAATTGACATATATTTGTTTTTATTTTTTTTTTAAAGGGAAAACCATATTTTTTTATCTTAAAAAAAACAAACTACTGTTGTATGCAATTGCTTTATCTAGGTGCTCTAATAAATAATCAGTGGCATAAAACACATGTAAATATTATTCTGTGGCCCCCTCTTCCCTGGTACTGCTTGTTCCATTTTTTTTGGGTGAGGTCTTCCTACTGCTATGCCTTATTTTTAATAGTGGGTGCTGGAATTTGACATAAATTTCGCATACATTTTCTTTTATGTTTGAATTAGAATAGTGATTGGAGTAAAGTGCATAGATTAGAAGAAATGTAGGGTAAAGAAAACCACAAAGTATTGGAGAATGTCAGTAGAGATGGGAAAATGTTGGAATTATGACAACTGTAGAACAAATGTTAACAATTACAAAATTTCTATCACTAAAATATATATGTAGAATAAATGTTATGTTAGTGTGGTGAATGTTAACTTTTAAATGTTGATAATACCATGATTAGAATCTAATATTCAGAAAATACTTTGGAATATTTATTCCCATAGACTTATTGCCATAGAAACATATCAAAATGTCATCCTTTGGAAGAAAGAAAGTATTAGCGAGCCCACACATTTTGTACATAGCCCCGCCCACTCTGACCCACCCATACCAGCCCATGGAAATAGCACACAATATTAAAAATTATATTTGCTGTTCTAATCAGCAACTGGAGGAGATTGACAGATACAAGTTCATAAATTTATTTAAAATATATATTTTTTATTATTCTACAGTACATGTTAAGTGCAGAAGACTCAGAATACTCAGATGACACATATATTAAAACAAATATTTACATTAAGGGCTAGATTACGAGTGGAGCGCAAATGTTTGTGTGTGAGCAATAAGAGGTTCATTGCGGGGGTTTACGGTCGTTGGACTTATAGCTCATATTACGAGCAGAAAGTAAACGCGATCACTTAAGCAAAATCACGATTTACGCTAGAAACTAAAAAGTTGCACAAAATACATTAAAAATACATTACAAAGTATAGTTAAACTTATAATAACACTTATAAAAATTAATAAGAAAAAATTTTGCTCACAAAAGTTATAAAAGCTTAAAAATATGAGATCTCAGGTGTTTGTTAAAGACATTTGCCTGCCTTTTTTTCCCCTAAGAGATACATACATATTCATACAGGTTTATGAATACGGCTCCCAGCCGAAATGCGTAAAACCTGTTAGTCCTATTCTTACATGTGTTTTTATCTGGATGTTTAATCAATAAAGCTTCTTTTACCTACAACGGATTTGAACTCCTTCTTCTATATTACATACATATACATGTCACAATATGTATGTGTGTGTGTGTATATATAAATATATATATATATATATGTGTGTGTGTGTGTGTGCATTGTAGTCCATTGCAGTTTAGTAGATGAAAAAATGAAAATAAAACATTTTTATGAAATATTCATTTATAATAGTGCTTGTTTTTACTGTAAATATGTCACATTCAAATGTTCTGCACATAGCAGAGTATATGTATTTTCAAATAGATATTCCTATATATCTCTACATATCTATACTTATATATAACCATGTATATATATATTGTACAATAAACAGATATATGTAGAAATATTTAAAAAGAACATATTTTGCTATGTGAAGAATGTGAAATATTCATCATATTTTCATGTTGGGTTAGCGCACATGAGAATATCTGGTGGAGTGTAAGGTTTTTTTCCTCCATTGACTTCTATGTGGGAATACGTGAACGCACACACAATATTATATTTTCGGCTTTTTGCACTTGTCGGTTTAGCATACAAGAAAAAACAGTTTACTTTCAACTCAAAAAACCAGCGCAACCCGACAAGCACTAAAGAACTAATCTCTATCACAATTAACGCTCAAGTCGAGCATTAATTAGCGCTCTACTTGTTATCTGTCCCTTAATCCACAAAGAGCTCATGTCTGATTAAAACAGCAACAGGTGCTGATACCAAGCTTGCATCTTAGGTTGTTATAATGTGCTACAGTTCCAGGTACAATTATACCACAGGACAGATGCAGATTAAATCTCACATGTTGTATTCAGGTATGTGCTAAACCTGTAATTTGTTCTTTCATTTTTTAAGTTCAGTCTATTTTTATAGTCTTTTTAAGTCATTTTTTTTCTTCTGGGCGTTTGTTCCATTTTTCAGCTTCCCTACGTTTCCTCAATTCCCTATACAATGCAGCATCTAACGTCAGCGATCGGCCTCATGGTATGCCTATTTCCTTTCACCTTTTTCTTTGTGTTGTTTTGCAAGTTTGATTTCTACAGGGCATAAATAAAATCTGCAGGATTGTTTGTACTCCAGCAATCCTATTCTTATGAAATCAGTATTGGAAACATTGTCCTTAAGCTTTTGCCTCAAGGCATTTCTGAAGCTAGCTTTCAAGTTAAACTTTAAAATGCTATCTTAAATTACAAAGAAAATTAGAATTCAGATACACTTTGCTGCTAGATATTTCTATATTTTATTAGTTCTGCCAGATTACGCTGAAAACATTGTGTGAAATGAAAACATGTACTAATCTACATTTAGATGCATGTTAAATAAATAAATTGCATGAAAAAAAGAAATCTTTTCACTTTTTTTTGGGTTGTTTTATGTTTGAAAGGCAGGTGTTGTCTTTGTTTCAAAAAGACATTTGTATTCAAACCTGAGAATTTAAAGAGCTAACTGCTCATAAAATGAGAGCATTGACATCACAAATGACAATGTCATTGTCACATTACTGTAAATTAGTTGACCTTGTAAAGTACATAACTGCAAGAGAATTTGTCCACGTTTTATTGGTGCAGGCAGTAATGGGAATATAGGATGCTGTGCCTGGAATCGGAAATCAACAGCTTTTTACCCATTGCTAACTAACCAAAGAGGGCATCATTAAGGGACATCAAACCAAATTTTTTTTCTTTCATGATTTAGAAAGAGCATTCAATTTTAAACAACTTTCTAATTTACTTCTATTATCTAATTTGCTTAATTTCCTTGAAATCCTTTGCTTAAAACCATATCTAGATAGGCTCAGTAGCTGCTGATTGGTGGCTGCATACAGATGCCTCAAGTGATTGGCTTACTTATGTGTATTGCTATTTCTTCAACAAAGGATATCTAAAGAATGAAGCAAATTAGATAATAGAAGTACATTGGAATGTTGTTTAAAATTGTATTCGCTATCTGAATCATGAAAGAGACATTTTGGGTTTAGTGTCCCTTTAAAAGGGACAGGCAACCCAAAACAATTTCTTTCCTAATGCAGATAGGACATATGATTTTAAACAACTTTCTAATTTATGTATATTACCAAACTTGCTTCATTCTCTTGGTATCCTTTAATGAAGGAGTAGAAATTCACGGCTGAGAGCTAGCTGAACACATCTGGTGAACCAATGAAAAGAGACACTTATGTGCAGCTATATCCTAGTAATGCATTGCAGTTCTTGAGCCTACCTAGGTATGCTTTTCAACTAATAATACCAAGATAATGAAGCAAATTAAATGCCAGGAGTAATATGTAAAATTGTTCAAAATCACATGTTCAATCTGAATCATTCTATGTCCCTTTGAAAATTTGATTTATTAAAAACATAAATATCCACTGCAGACATTTTAACATGACTCTTTTTCTAGATAAGCCAAAGACATTTTATAGACTTTAACTTATTGTTATAAAGATAACAAAAAAGATAACAGCACTCTATAAAATGTTTTTTTTTTATTATTATTATTTTGGAAAGGACAACACATCACACCAAAGAGCTTAGTTAAAGGGACACTGAACCCAATTTTTTTCTTTTGTGATTCTGATAGAGCATGCCACTTTAAGCAACATTCTAATTTACTCCTATTATCAAAATTTCTTCATTCTCTTGGTGTCTTTATTTGAAATGCAAGAATGTAAGTTTAGATGCCGGCCCATTTCTGGTGAACATGCACACTATAGGTCTTCTATGGCCGTTATATAGATGATCTGTTATTTGTTTGGAGGGGAACACCCCAGTCTCTTTCCTCTTTCCAAAATGAACTTAATAATAACACCATGGGAATCCAATTTACTTGGAACATCCAAAGAGATAGGATCGATTTTCTGGATGTGACCCTTATGTGGGGAGAGGATAATTGCATTCAGTCATGTACTTTTTTCAAACAGGTAGATAGTAATAATTTTTTAGATTACTACAGCAACCATCACACAAGTTGGAAAACAAATATTCCATACAGTCAGTTTAGGAGGATTCGGCGTAACTGTACAGACATAACCACTTATGATACACAAAGTTTACTTCTCAAAAACAAATTTAAGGAGAAACATTATCCAGATGAACTAATAGAATTAGGTTTCCAAAAAGCACGCTCTCTCAATAGAGGGGAGCTGTTAAAACCAAAAGTTCCAAATAAACCAACGAAAGAGGATATAAACTTTGAAGTAGTTGCCTGAGGAAAAAGCGCGGTGAGCGCTTAGAAACGCGTAGCATTGTACAACAGATGTATTGGTTTATCTGTGTATCTTTTTATTCATTTTATTAAATATTTTTATACACATCGATACTGGAGTCTTCTTCTATCATCCTGACATCTAAAATTTGCATCCGGAGCTGATCTTCAACTGCAGCAGTACTTCCTGGGTCTTTATGTGCACTAGGACACCATAATATACCTAGTACGCTCCATTTGCACTACAGTGTGCAATACCATCTGTGAGTATCCCTTTGTCAGCACAAGCAGATATCCATTACATGTCCACAATTGATTTGCACTAGGGGTCGCCCTCTTGTTTTTTCTCACAATTTACAGATTACGGACACATTCTCTGTTTTTGGGAGGAGCAGCCACAGTACGGTGCACAGTCTGCTGGGACACTGTGAAGTTCCCAGACCGTTCTCCTAGGCATTATCTCTGCCTTTTCACATTGTGAGTATGTTTGCACTTTTCCTGGGTTGTTCTTGCTGATTGGTGGATAAATTCATCCACCAATGAACAGGTGCTTTCCAATGTGCTGAATCAAACAAATAGCTTAGATGCCTTATTTTTCAAATAAAGATAGCAAGAGAACGAAGAAAAAAATCATAATAGGAGTAAATTAGAAAGTTGCTTAAAATTGCATGTTCTATCTGATTTACGAAAGCAAAAATTTGGGTTCAGTGTCCCTTTAAACTTAGGATCATAAATAGCGACTTGTTGATTCACAGGTTAATGAAACATGGAAACAAAAAACTGTGCATAATTCAAACATAAATTCAAACATTTAGTAATCTCTTACCCAGCAACAAAAGGCACATCATACTTTTAAAAATCAGTTCAATTTGTACAATTCTTCTCTCCTTGAGCAGCCAGTTAATGGCTCTATTGCTGCACTAAAATTCTAAGATACATAAGTAACAAAAATGAAGTATTTTTCCATGGCCAGAATACTAATGGTTTGCTTTTTTATAACTTATATTGACAGACTGCGGCGTGCACCTGTTCTCATCTTCTAATGCATCATGCACGCTTTTTAATCAGGAAAATACTGTGCAATTAGTGAGTGGTTACTGTATATTTTCCATTACATTAATTTAGGATCCTTATTGTTCACATACACAGACCATATATTTTATTTTACAATATGCACTCTGCTTATTGAAGCACATCAGGACTGAATTTCTAAAATTTTAAAGAATATTTAAAGGGTCCTGTAACACAATTTTTTTTTATTTCATGATTCAGATAGAGAATACAGTTTTAAACAACTTTTCAGTTAAATTTTGTTATCTAATTTGCTTCATTCTCTTGTTATCCTTTATTGAAGGAGCAGCAATGCATTACTGGGAGCTAGTTAACACATTGGGTGGGCCAATAACATGAGGCATAAATGTGCAGCCACCAATCAGCAGATCCTTTTTCACAAAGGATACCAAGAGAACAAAGCAAAAATAGATAATACAAGCAAATTGGAAAGCACATGCTCTGAATCATGAAAGAAAAAACAATAGAGTTTCATGTCCCTTTAACTAATAATATAGTTCTCCATATTATGTTTAATATGTATAGTAAACAAACTCTGCAGTGTACTTTCATTATTTATTTTGTACACTTTAAAGCAGACATCCTCAAACTTGGCCCTCCAGAGGTATTGGAACTACATTTCCCATGATGCTCAGCCAGCATATCAGAAGACGAAGCATCATGGGAAATGTAGTCCCAAAACCCTCTGGAGGGCCAAACTTGAAAAAGTATGTTTCCTTTGCTACTGATTGTTCTGGAACTTTAATCCAATCAACATTCCATACTGTGATTGTTTGATCAGTGCTGGAGTTTTTTTTATATTTGCCCATATGTGCCCACAGCAATGTGGATAAAATTAAAAAAAAAAATACTTAAAGGGGCATTACTGTCAATATTTATATATATATGAGAAAAGATTTACTGCATTACAACTGATAGTACTTTCAGTGCTATACAGGGGATCTTAATTCTATATGTAATCCAATGTTTAAAATACATTATAGTATTTTTTTAACAATTTAATGCTCCTTTTAACTCTTTCAATTTCTTTCAATATGGTCTTATTCTTTAATTTAAAAAAATATACTTGCAAGTTCATAACACTTAGATTTTTCAAAGGTGGGGAAATACCTTTATTTCCATGTAAACATCCAAACCCAAACAGATGTTAAACTGGGACAAATCCGGCAACACATATCTCATATTAGAGCTAGCACAGATTAGATGTTTGTCTCAGGCATATCGATGCACTATGGGAACTGATGCAGGTGCAAAACACGTAGCCTTCTGACTTCCTGGCCCATAGGTGAAGTTTCATTTTATTTTCAGACTGTATATTAGGCTGGCAGCTGTCTGTGTGCTGTGTAAATTATATGATAAAAGCTGCAATACACATATTATTTATCTACCCAGCATCATTTATTTGGATGAGCTCAAAATAGACATCACATGTTATAGATAGAGAAAAATAAAAGCGAAGCTCAACTGGCCTACTGTTGTCTGAGATGATATCTATTGCTTTTTTATTTAGTGAAATCAGTTATTTTTGTGCCCTGCCGAGACCTTTTGTTCTTTGGTTCTGCAATAGATTCTCTTCTTCTGTTTGCATTTTTTTGTATCTATGACACCAGACACTGTAAACTGAACAATTTGGCTGATTAGAAAAGAATTCTCAGTGTACACAGGGCTAAAGGTAGCTAATGTCATAATGATGTCCGATGAGAGAACCAAAACATGAATTAACTGATTAGTTGCCAAATAAAAGCTATAAAGCATTGTGTAGCTCTGCATTGCAACCCTATCTTCTAGCCATTGAGTAACCCTTTGCTAATTAGTGCCTTTCACCAATTATTACTGCAACACCCCGAAGCTCAAAGGAGCCAGCTTTTCCCAAGGGTAAACCAGGAATCAATCAAGCTTCCAAATGCCCAGCTCTGCCACTGAATGCCCAAGTTGTGCCCAGATCATGTAAACCACAACTTTGCACTAAACAAACTCCTCCTCTGAAGCATTGGGTGGAATTTATAAAGCTGTAAAATGCAATTATAAGTAGCGTCAGTGCAGGCTTGCATAAGTGAGCTTGCAGCCGATAGTTAAGAAGCAGCCGTCATCAGAACACTGCTTCCTAACCTGCACACCAGCTCTCGGCTGGCAGACTAAAATCACCCCAGACATGACCGGTGTGATTGACAGCTTCTGCTGTCGTGTGATTGGCCTCAAGCTAGCAAGGGGCGGCACTGAACTAGCAGCTGCTGGTGCATTGATAAATGCGGACAGCGTATTGCTGCCCGCTGGATGCGATATCGGGAGGACAGGTTGGCTGGAGCAAGCCTTGTCTGCATGGTACTTCTTAAATATCGACCATTATGGGATGGCCAGTTTCTTACTGAGAACCTTGCCATCATAATATATTTATTTTATTATATGTGTGTATCAAAAAAGTGATCTTCCTGACAACCTAATTTGTTAAAAATTGTACATTACAGAATGCCATATTTCTCCCTATAACATAAAATAACAGCTAAAAAAAAATACAAAACCATCACTTATAGACTAAGGCCAGCTACAGAAAAATATGTTACTCAGCAGGAGTTTTCCTTAGGCAAAATGTAACAACTGTTTCTCACATTGTTCCATCGCAATATTATTTTTAGTTTGCTTAACTGCTGTTTGTTTTTTTCTTTGTTTTGACTAAAAGTATTTAACCTTTTTTATAGTGTCAGCTTGCTTAAAGGGATGGTAAACTTAAAATGCAATCTTCAAACACTGAATTAAAAGGCAATACATGCATTATTATTATATTTGCCTGCTCTTACTAAAGTTTACTTTTGCACGTTGTGCTTTTTCTGCTCAACCTAAAAAGGCAAGTACATTCTTGCTTAAAGATACATTACATCATTTTTTTGTTATTACGCATCAAAAATGATTCACTGCATTGCAAAAGATCTGCACACAAATAATTTTTTTAAAGCATTTCAACGGTTATTTTGATAGAAATAAAGTGTATTTTTTGCAAGCCAAGGTTACCCCTCATGAAAAGCCGTAGGAATGCTGTTTATCATACTTCCTTTACTGTAGTCAATAAATGAGCACATATCAACTAATCACTGTGCAGCATGAAGGAATGCCAGGGTTCTGCATGGAAAACACTCCAGCCTGCCTGGTGTGAGTAGAAACACATTTTTAGAGTTACATTTCAAGAAAATAAGGTTAAAAAAAAAAAAGTGCATTATAACTTTTTTTTATTTTTTTTATTAATTATTCATTATGAAATATTTTAATGGGAATACAATTTTTATTTCACGATTCGGATAGAGCATACAATTTTAAGCAACTTTCTAATTTACTCCTATTCTCAATTTTGTCTTCGTTCTCTTGGTATCTTTATTTTAAAAGCAGGAATGAAAGCTAAGGAGTCATTTTAGGTTCATCACCTGGGTAGTGCTTGCTGATTGGTGGTTATATGTAGCCACCAATCAGCAAGCGCTATCCAGGGTGCTAAACCAAATGTAGCCACCAATCAGCAAGCGCTATCCAGGGTGCTGAACCAAAAATGGGACGGCTCCTAAGCTTTTATTTCTGCTTTTTCAAATAAAGATACCAAGAGAACAAATAAAAATTGATAATAGGAGTATATTATAAGTTGCTTAAAATTGCATGCTCATAAAAGAAATCATTTGGGTTTAGTATCCCTTTAAGTACCACTGAATTTTCTCTACATAATCTTGCCTATAACATAGCAAGCAACTAGCAACAGGGTAAGCAATGGGGTATGTTCCAAATTTTATATCCTGAGGCACAGATAGAAGACCAGAATCCAGGCACATCTACACCCTTCTGAGCTTGGCAAGCATAGGTGGAATTTGTGCCAACAAAAGGATGTGGAGGGTGGAATCAAAGGAAAAACCTCACTTGTTAGGAACAATTTTCTTTCACTTAGAACCAGTAGTGAGTTCTGAGCTATCACGTCTTTTATAACTGTTTATATCAGAGATGAGGGAATTCAGAATCGGAAAATTCTGTACAACTGAGGTTACATTTATGGAAAAATTCTCAACATCTGTAGAACGTCAAATGGCAGAAAAAAATGGGATGAATAAAAATTGCTTACTATAGTCATAGGCATTATAAATATGATTTATGGCATCTTAGGAGCGTCAAGGTCCCTAAATGCAGCCACTCTGTACATTTTTAATATTTTCATATATAAATCTGCCAACAATATATTCCTCTTTGTGGAGAATCAGAAACAAAACATAAATCCAAGCAATTTCATGATAAGGGTTTATATTAAAGAGACATGTTTACCAAATTATTAAAGAGATCTTGCCCAGTATTTCTGATAAACACAATAATGATAGAGTAATATATAGATGCCTGGGAAAATAAGAATATCTTATTTCTGTCAAAACACGACTGTGTTGTTCAATCTTTTTCTCAAAAGGGTATTGCCACAAGGGTCCTGTATTATTAATTGGAAAGAAATATAAAAATATAGATTTTGATGAAGATAAGAACCCAGATTCACATCAGGTCTATGCATATTTACATCTGAAATATAGTCTAACTAGACATGAAAGATAAAATGGAACTTTCTTGATTTAGATAGAGACCCCAATGTATGAATCTGCTTAATCAGCTAAGGGCCATTTTGGTGCAGACTCTCTAAGATCACCACAAATATTAATACGTTGGGGGGGGGGGGGCACAGCATGCAATTTTAAGATACTTCAAATTTCGTTATCAATTTTTTTGTTATTCTTTTTAGATCCTTTGTTGAAATGTATGCCTGGGAAAGCTTAGGAACAGCAAAGCATTACTGGGAGCTAGCTGGTTATTAGAGGCTACACACATATGTCACTTGTCATTGGCTCACCAGTTGCGTTCAGCTAGGCATGACACAACGTTATATGCAAGCAGCAATGCAATAATAAACTGCCCCAATACATTAGAGCATCTTTGTTTTTGTGCTTTTATATCCATTTAAAGGAACATTAGCTCCATATATTAATATAAATGTGACATATATCAACTTTTAAGCACTGCACTGAAATTTGAAAGGAAAAACTTTACTTAAAGGGACAGTATAAACCAATTTTCATATAACTGCATGTAATAGACACTACTATAAAGAATAACATGCACAGATACTGATCTAAAAATCCAGTATAAAACTGTTTAAAAACTTACTTAGAAGCTCCCAGTTTAGCTCTGTTGAAAAGGTAGCTGGAACACCCACTGCAAGTGGTTTTATAGCAAAAAAGCAGACCCCCCCTCCTCTGCATATGAAAATACTCTTTACACAAACAGGAGCAAGCTGGAGTAGGTAGACAACCAGTGGCGGCTGGTGAATTTTGAAGATGGCAGGGCACTAGACCCCACCCCTTAAAGCTCCACCCATTAGATGGCTATATATATATATATATATATATATATATATATATATATATATATATATATATATATATATATATATATATATATATATATATATATATATATATAAAACAATTTGAGTGCCACTCAAATATGTTTAATCAAGAATAATCACCACAACAATTGTTCTAAATTCTACTTTTAAATTCAACTGTAGGGTGAAACTTCCTACCATAAATAGGCACATAGTTCAACTAGAGGTTTGCACATTTGTAGCTCAGGTACCTAATTTGTGCTTGTTCATGTTTCTCTATTACCTCACTGCTTAACACCAGTTATCTCACAGTACCTAAAGTTTCCCCATCTCCTACTTCTTTCCTTGTATCTCTGTTTTCTCCCGGTAACTCAGTCTTCCTTTTCACCTCTTGCCGGTTTTCTCGCTATACACCATGCCCTGGGATCTATCCTGCCTGGTTACACTGTGTATTCCCCTGTACATAACCCTAGCTCTGGCCTCCCCTTGTGCCCTCTCACCTGCCCGTTCTAGCACAGGTCCGCCCACATGCTGGTCCCATCCCCTCATTGCATTAGGATGTGGTAGACTAGCTCCTCTCAGCCAGCACTGCCTCTTGCTCTGACTCAGTTTTGTGCCTCCTTGGCACATCCGGTTACGGCTGCCTGGCACTCACTTGCACAGCAAAAACTGTGCGATTAAGAAGGTATAGGGCTGAGTTGTGGGTGGCACTACAGGCAATAAGAAATATTTGCAAAGGGCTTGAAGCCTATACCTCTATCTATTGCACGTGCGGTGCAATAGATAAAAGTAAAAATGGCAATTTTTATTTTTTTTCAAAACTGGACTGGAACCTTTTTGGCTTATTAAATATACATTTTCCAAGATGGGGGCTATTATATTTATAATTATATTTATTCATCAAAAACATTTTTTATTTTTTTTCTCTCCGGGGTTCTCGTGCACCTGTGCTCCTATAGAGGAGCCTCCACTGTAGACAACAGTCTATTTCTAAAACTTTGGGTCTTGGTTAGGAGTCTGAAAATCAGCACTATGGATTATCTACAAAATATTTATTCAAAGAAAAATCTAGTGTATAATGCCTCTTTAACAGTTACAAACTAATAATTAATTAAAGAAAAAAAATAAAATAATAAAATAAATAATACACATTACACAGTTGTTTAATTATCCTATCCCCAGAGTAGCATTCAGCATATCCCATATGTTTTCATGGGGTCTGAGATATAGGGGGGCGCAGTGTTATTGAGGGCCTTGAATGTCAGAGTAAAATTTTTGTGTTTTATTCTCAAGACTAGAGGAAGACGGTGAAGGGATCAGAAGAGAGGTGCAGCCGATGAGGAATGACGTGTAAGAAAGATTAGCCTAGCAGAGACATTCATTATGAATTGTAAAGGAGATAGAGGGCTATGGAAACCAGAGAGGTTGGAGTTGCAAAAGTCATGGTGGGAAATGATTAGAGAGTCAATTAACTTATTATTGTTTAAAAAAATAGATAATCCCTTTTTTACCAATTCCCCAGTTTTGCATAACCAACACAGTTATATTAATATATGTTTTACCTCTGTGATTACCTTGAATCTAAGCCTCTGCAGACTGCCCCTTTAACTCAGTGCTTTTGACAGACATGCAGTTTAGCCAATTAGTGCAGACTCCTAAATAACTCCACAGGAGTGAGAACAATGCTATCTATATGACACACATGAACTAGTACTGTATAACTGTGAAAAACTGTCAAAATGCTCTGAGCTAAGAGGAGGTTTTTAACAGTTTACAAATCAGTTTGAGCCTAGCTAGGTTTAGCTTTTAAAAAATAACAGCAATGGAACAATGATAAAAGTAATGATAAAAGTAAATTGGAAAGTTGTTTAAAATGACATACCCTATCTGAATCATGCAAGTTTTATTTTGACTGGACTGTCCCTTTAAATATGCTTTGTTCCCTTAGTGGTATTTTTGAAAAGCTAAACCTAGGTAGGCTCAAACCAATTTCTAAACCATTTAAAACCGCCTCAGAACATTTTAAAAGTTTTTCACAGTTAGAGAGTACTAGTTCTTGTATGTCATATATATAACATTGTGCTCACTCCTGTGGAGTTATTTAGATGTCTGCACTGATTGGCTAAACTGCATATCTGTCAAAAGCACTGAGATAAGGGGGCAGTCTGCAGAGGCTTAGATACAAGGTAATCACAGAGGTAAAACAAATATTAATATAACTGTGTTGGTTATGCAAAACTGGGGAAGGGGTATTAAAGGGATTATCTATCTTTTTAAACCATAAAAATTCCGGTGTAGACTGTCCCTTTAAATGGACAGTAAATTCATAATTAGATATTCATGATTTAGACAGAGAATACAAATTTAAACAACTTTCCAATTTACTTCTATTATGTAATTTGCTTCCTTCTTTTGTTATCCTTTTGCTGCAAGGTTTATCTAGGTAAGCTTAAGGGCAGCAAAGAACCTAAGTTCAGTGTTACTGTTAATAGTGATGTAGAACATCAGTATAGACATCCAGGGCTGTATTACAAGTTCAGCACAAAGATATTACAACTATTGTGCATTAACATCACTAGAGCACAATCAATAGAGCTTATGTAGCACATTATTTTTTTTTATTGCTTGAGCGATAGTTTAGGGCGATCTAACAACATTGAATAGCGCAGGTGCAATATATTGCTCACATAATAGACTTCTATGGGGAGCGCAGTACAATTCATGTCAGATATCACTTGAGCACTAAGTTGGTAAGTGCGCAAAGCTGGGGGCGCACTAAGCCAATGGTTTGCAAGAAGTGGAGTTTTCATGAAGTTATGAGCTATACTATTAATAACAATGGCTTACTTCAGGTCTTTAAAGAGAGCGAAACTTTACAACTGTATTATAGATTGGGCTCAAGCGCATCTCACCACTTGCAATACAAGTGCAATGAGCGAGCTAATAGCGCTCCCTACAGTATCTATTAAAAGTATAGGGTGCGCTAGAGAAGTTTTGACCGTGTTAAGATACTTTTGTTAAAATATTTAACCATCCTTCATAATACCAGATTGTTACTCTTTGTACAAGGTCGCATGCAGACGCGAGCACAGCATACACTTGTCATCTAAACCTGAGTATCAGTCTACAAGGCCTAGCAATATATTATTTTACAATATGTGCACTGAGATTTGAGTTGACATGTTGTTTGGAGAGTCCACAATCTAGAGTACCTAACTGTCCAGCAATTTGTAAAGGATTGTTCCAAATATAAGCTCAGTCCTTCTGTTTCTCCTTCATCTGTCTTCTAATTTCTCAGCAAACCCCAGCTGCTTAAATTCCACCCTTGGACTCCATGGGGTCGATTTATTAAGAATCATTGCCCCATCATTTCTGGTCCACAAGAAACGGAATTTAAGACCATAAATAAATGTACCCCCATGTGTAGATTGCCCAAACTAACCCAAACCTAACAAAACCAAACCAGTCCATGGCCCACATTTTTGTGCCCAATGTTAATTTAAGAGGTTCTGAGGTTTAGATAGTAGTAATATAATTCCTAATACCTAATTCTCCATTTTTGTGTTTGTTTTTTGTATGATTCTCTGAATACATTACTGGAAAAGAACTACGTGTTGTATTTAGTTTGTCTTCTATTAAGGATGGGTTTTTTTTCTCCCCTAAAGATACATTTCTGTTTTTAACAATGTATTTTCAAATATCTAAGTCAGCTGGTGTCATTCCATTCGAGTGGAATCCAGGGAACCTAAGCTTTACATACTTTTGTTTTATTGGAAAGGTTATGCAGCTTTAGAATCAAACATAACATTATTAAAGAGATTAACATTTTGCATTACAACACGTTCGGCTCCATATTTGAAGATTTTCATTATAATTGCACATAAAACTCATAATAGGATTATAAAATGATGTAATTTGATTAAAGGGTATTTTTCTAAATGCCAGCAGTGTTGGAATTCACATTTCCTTTAAATAATATGCCCAATGAAACAGCGTTTATTTGACTTTAATGCAGACATTCTGCTCCAGAGATTTTATTTTGCTATGTGCTTTGATTCAGAAGCAGACACTGAAATGAATTGATGAGCACTCGTTTTAATTGAGACACAAAAAAACAAAATGGGTGGAAAACATTTAATTTTGCTGCTTTTGAAAATGAAGCGAACATTGTAAAACTGTGATGACTTTAATTCATTGTTGGAAATTAATAGTGAGAAACAAATTTAAAAAAATTACCAGATTTTTTTTTTAGTTTTCATGACACATATTTCATACTTGCAAACATGAAAAGTTACACGTCTCTAATTTTAAAGTAACACAAAAGTTAAATTTCAAATGCTTAGTTGTGCTTTTGAAACTCCCTTAGAGACATTGCGGTAGATTTATTATGAATAGAGCGGACATGATTCGCTCTCGATATTTAACATTGCACAAGCATTTCTAGTGAAATGCTTGTGCAATGCCACCCCTGCACATTTGTGGCCAATTAGCCGCTAGCAGGGGGTGTCAATTATCCAGATCGTAGTCTGCCACCTAAAAGGTGGCCTACAAGTTAAGGTCTTACATCGTGCTGAGAAAGCATCCGCTGCTTATGAAATCTCCCCCCTTGTTTATAAATATGATTACTTATGCAAAAATGCTCATAGAAAAATGATCACAGATTTATTAATGATCTGCTTGTGCATAACTGTAAGCTGTAGAGTGTTGCATTTGGTAGTTTTGTTCACTGCCCAATGCAAAAGTAGGCGGCTATTTTCGGTATGTGGCTCTGTTCGAAGTGAAACACACTAATAACTGCACAAAGCCAGATCTTAGTGTGTTTCACTTGCACAAGTGGATATTAAGGGCTTGAAAAGTGCCAAATACAGAAAATATCCTACTGCTTCCGCTTTTAGCAGAGAACGAAACTGCCGAATAAACACATCTAGTAAGGTGCATGCGCCACCATTTTTCTTATGCTTTGATTTTCAGTGACATCACTTTCACTTTAATGTCCCTTTAAGTAAAATGTCCATTTAAAGGGACATAAACAAAGTCAAAACTTAGAGCTGGGCAATCTTTTGGTGCTCTACAAATAACTGATAACAATAATAATAGTAATAATAATAAATAAAAACATTTTTTTCATGATTCAGATAGTCTGCATTAAAAAAATATATTTTATATAATATAGTTTTCGTTTGTGCCCTTTGTTGAAAAGCAGACCTATGTAGGCACTAAATAGCAGCAGTATTTGGAGCAATGTTGTACTTTTAATATACTGTTTAAGATAAACACACCTATCATTCTTTATTCTGTTTATTTGTGTTGCTATAGAAGATTATACATAGGTTATAGTATATTTATTTTTATTATTTATATGTTGAGATACACAATATACATTGCCTATGTCTGTCACTCTTGGAATAAAGTAAGAAAAAGAGCAACTAGCCTTTTTCCCCCTGTATGTATATATATATATATATATATATATATATATATATATATACACAAACACACTTTTTTTTCTTTACATATATTGGCAATGTGCATTTGTTTTTGGATGAATGCACATTCACCACGAAAATGGGATTTTTTTTCAATTTTAATTAAAGGGACACTGAACCCAATTTTTTTCTTTCATGACTCAGATAGAGCGTGCAATTTTAAGCAACTTTCTAATTTACTCCTATTATCACATTTTCTTCATTCTCTTGTTATCTTTATTTGAAATGCAAGAATGTAAGTTTAGATGCCGGCCCATTTTTGGTGAACAACTTGGGTTGTTCTTGCTGATTGGTGGATAAATTCATCCACCAATGAACAAGTGCTTTCCAGGGTTCTGAACCAAACAAATAGCTTAGATGCCTTCTTTTTCAAATAAAGATAGCAAGAGTTCAGTGTCCCTTTAAACAAAAATCAGAAGAATGCACCAAAAAAAAAAAAAAAATACTAACGAAAATATCTACTTTATTGCACTCTCAATGCTCTCCAGAGCACATTAAGGTAAGTATTGTATCTACAGGTGAACTTTTCACCTGTAGCTTTGAAACATTTACATTAGTTTTAACAAAAACAAATGTAAAAGTTTTACAAAAATTCAGTTTCCGTTTAGTTATGCTAAACGAAAGCCGAATAGTGCAGCCACCAATTATTCGATAAAACAAATTTCCCCGAATATTCCAAACAAACATTTTGTCTGAAACTTAATTTTGGTTTGCACATGTCTGATATACAGTGCTTTATTGTGGGGGTACTCACCGGTACCCCCACCTCTGCCAACTCATAACAGGTATTATTTGTAATCAACATGTACATACTCTAGTTTTCACAAGAGGGGCTGCAAAATACATTAAACATTGTAAATATTGTTGTCCCTTTGCTCCTCTCAAAGTTACTAAGCAGAAAATATCAATCAAAGAGTACTAGCACCTTTTATTTTACAAAAAAGCACTGTATATATATATATATATATATATATATATATATATATATATATATATATCAGGGACGTGCACTCATAAGAGGCAGGGGAGGCAGTGCCTACCCTGCCATATGTGGCCAAAGCTTAATTAAATTTTAATTAAAAAAAAAGTCCAAAAAAAATATATTTTCCCCCCATGTAATACTATGGAGAGGCAGGTACAGGAACGCTTCTCTCCATTGCAGTACATGGGTCAAAAGAAAAGCTGTGCTGCAGCGCCACCTGTGTTCTGTCAATATATTAGCAGCAAAAATTGGGACCAATAGGAGGCACCCCTCTTGATGCCTCCTAGCAAGTTAAGGATAAATAGATTAATCAGAAGGAGGATGCAGTGAGCAGGGTCATGTGACCCAACTGGAAGCTGAGGTAACCTAAGAACAGATGACACCAAGCAGAAGAGTAAAGTAGTATTCTACATCTCTTGTGATTCACAAATTGTGTTCAGATGCAGCTCATTAACAGGGGGACAGTAAGTGAGCATAACCCAATACTGACAGGAAGTCAAAGGGTCAATTCAAATTTAAATCCATAATTTAAAACCCAGAGTTTGAAGTTAAGTGTGCAGTGTCCACATTATTTAAATTAAAGTTTTTGACATTGAATATTGCTAAGCCTTCCTATTTCATGGTTATTTGATTTAATTTGGTACAAACTCCATATATTTTATAAATAAAAAGAGAGAAGCGCTCAACCTGGGAACGAACAATAGCATAATAGCTTGTTCTATGGCTAGTTGCCACCCTAGAAGCAGCCTCTTTTTGCTCAATATGTGCCTTTCACAGAGAAGAACTTTCCTGTAGCATATCAGTCTGATCCTGACTTAACAGTGCAGTCCAGCCCCGAAATACCAGGCAATCCCTCTCTGAACAAGAGAAACAGCAAAACCCCAGACATACGTTTCGGCCTATTGTGGGCCTCGTCAGTGAGGTGCAGCCATATCCCTCTAGGCACACTGAGCAACGGGTCCACGTCTGGATTACCGCATCACACTTAGGGAGACTTCCCCAAGTGTCATAATTTGCATAAATAAAAAGAGAGAAGCGCTCAACCTGGGAACGAACAATAGCATAATAGCTTGTTCTATGGCTAGTTGCCACCCTAGAAGCAGCCTCTTTTTGCTCAATATGTGCCTTTCACAGAGAAGAACTTTCCTGTAGCATATCAGTCTGATCCTGACTTAACAGTGCAGTCCAGCCCCGAAATATCAGGCAATCCCTCTCTGAACAAGAGAAACAGCAAAACCCCAGACGTACGTTTCGGCCTATTGTGGGCCTCGTCAGTGAGGTGCAGCCATATCCCTCTAGGCACACTGAGCAACGGGTCCACGTCTGGATTACCGCATCACACTTAGGGAGACTTCCCCAAGTGTCATAATTTGCATAAATAAAAAGAGAGAAGCGCTCAACCTGGGAACGAACAATAGCATAATAGCTTGTTCTATGGCTAGTTGCCACCCTAGAAGCAGCCTCTTTTTGCTCAATATGTGCCTTTCACAGAGAAGAACTTTCCTGTAGCATATCAGTCTGATCCTGACTTAACAGTGCAGTCCAGCCCCGAAATACCAGGCAATCCCTCTCTGAACAAGAGAAACAGCAAAACCCCAGACGTACATTTCGGCCTATTGTGGGCCTCGTCAGTGAGGTGCAGCCATATCCCTCTAGGCACACTGAGCAACGGGTCCACGTCTGGATTACCGCATCACACTTAGGGAGACTTCCCCAAGTGTCATAATTTGCATAAATAAAAAGAGAGAAGCGCTCAACCTGGGAACGAACAATAGCATAATAGCTTGTTCTATGGCTAGTTGCCACCCTAGAAGCAGCCTCTTTTTGCTCAATATGTGCCTTTCACAGAGAAGAACTTTCCTGTAGCATATCAGTCTGATCCTGACTTAACAGTGCAGTCCAGCCCCGAAATACCAGGCAATCCCTCTCTGAACAAGAGAAACAGCAAAACCCCAGACGTACGTTTCGGCCTATTGTGGGCCTCGTCAGTGAGGTGCAGCCATATCCCTCTAGGCACACTGAGCAACGGGTCCACGTCTGGATTACCGCATCACACTTAGGGAGACTTCCCCAAGTGTCATAATTTGCATAAATAAAAAGAGAGAAGCGCTCAACCTGGGAACGAACAATAGCATAATAGCTTGTTCTATGGCTAGTTGCCACCCTAGAAGCAGCCTCTTTTTGCTCAATATGTGCCTTTCACAGAGAAGAACTTTCCTGTAGCATATCAGTCTGATCCTGACTTAACAGTGCAGTCCAGCCCCGAAATACCAGGCAATCCCTCTCTGAACAAGAGAAACAGCAAAACCCCAGACGTACGTTTCGGCCTATTGTGGGCCTCGTCAGTGAGGTGCAGCCATATCCCTCTAGGCACACTGAGCAACGGGTCCACGTCTGGATTACCGCATCACACTTAGGGAGACTTCCCTAAGTGTCATAATTTGCATAAATAAAAAGAGAGAAGCGCTCAACCTGGGAACGAACAATAGCATAATAGCTTGTTCTATGGCTAGTTGCCACCCTAGAAGCAGCCTCTTTTTGCTCAATATGTGCCTTTCACAGAGAAGAACTTTCCTGTAGCATATCAGTCTGATCCTGACTTAACAGTGCAGTCCAGCCCCGAAATACCAGGCAATCCCTCTCTGAACAAGAGAAACAGCAAAACCCCAGACGTACGTTTCGGCCTATTGTGGGCCTCGTCAGTGAGGTGCAGCCATATCCCTCTAGGCACACTGAGCAACGGGTCCACGTCTGGATTACCGCATCACACTTAGGGAGACTTCCCCAAGTGTCATAATTTGCATAAATAAAAAGAGAGAAGCGCTCAACCTGGGAACGAACAATAGCATAATAGCTTGTTCTATGGCTAGTTGCCACCCTAGAAGCAGCCTCTTTTTGCTCAATATGTGCCTTTCACAGAGAAGAACTTTCCTGTAGCATATCAGTCTGATCCTGACTTAACAGTGCAGTCCAGCCCCGAAATACCAGGCAATCCCTCTCTGAACAAGAGAAACAGCAAAACCCCAGACGTACGTTTCGTAATTCTTTTATTAGAAAAATAATCATATATGCATATATACAAAATAAAATCATAATAACAAATGCAAACAATATATCTCTTGTTACAAAACTGAAATATTGACCCAAATTTTTGTCATCAGAAAAAAATCAAAATGCAAATATTAAACTTAAATAATCACACAAAATAAAATTAAACATATTTCAAATACAGACAAAAAAAAAAAAAAAAAAAAAAAAAAAAAAAAAAAAACTAAATAATCCAATCCTTCCACTTCTTTGTCTTCCAGATGCCTTCAGAATCTAATTCCCCATATCGCCTCCTATCAAAAGAAAAATACAAAAACAACTTCCCACGGATCATACCCACACAATTACCTACAGTAACTACCTCTTTCTTAAAAATCTAAATATTACGCACATCCCACAACACCTCCTTCACACAACATGCCAACAACCATATCAATCTTGCTTTCTCCTTTTCCACACCACTTCCACACAAACCATACATCATCATATTAAAAGTAAAAAAACTGCACTCCAGTCAAACCCTTAATCATCCTTTTCAAACTTCTCCAAACATCCCTAGCATACTCACAATTCCAAAACAAATGAATAACACTCTCGCTTTGAAAACAACCATCTCTAGGACACACTTCTGAAGCCACTAAACGACGCATTCTCTGAAAATCCCTTGTTGGCAAACACTTATGCACACTCATCCAACTAATATCTTTCTGCCTATTCATCAAATACTTATTACACACATTTTTCCATACCAACACACATTCATTTTCATTCAAACCCCCAATCAACTCAAGACCTTCCTTCTTCTCCAACATTTTCAACACCATTCTGTTTGCACACCACATCTCCCTACTAACATTCTCCAAACCATATTTTTTAATCCAACATTCCACCCTTACATAAAACCACGGAACAGCAAAACATACCGGTTTCTTTCTATCAATCTCAAATAAACCATATCGTCTTAAAACATTTCCACAAGCATACTTTACCATACAACCAGCCATGCTATCCTTACCACTCAGAACCACACACCTACTAACATATTTCACAGCCAAAAATCTCTCCACATTTGGAAAACCCTTACCACCAACATTCTTACTCTTAACAACAACATCTCTTTTCAAACGCTCCATACCAGAACTCCAGAAAAAAGAAAACAACACTCTCAAAATTCTCCGAAAAATCCTCTCAGGTGGCGGAAAAACTAACGCCAAATATAACATAATAGGAATCAAAACCGATTTAATAACTAACATTTTTCCTTCCAAAGATAAAGTCCTTAAAGACCAAAACTGAAGTTTTCTACTCACTTTATCAAAAACATTCTCCCAACTTTCCAAGCCTTTCAAATCCACATCAAATTTCACACCCAACACCTCAATTGCACCTTCAGTCACAGGCCATCCACAGGAATCAATCTCCCTATCATTACCAAAAACTTTAACTTTACACTTATTCCAATTAACTCTGAAACCACTTGCCATACAAAAACATTCAACTAAAGTTTTCACCCTCCTCAAACCAGCCTGAGTCTCACATACCACACTCACATCATCCATATACCCAATCACTTTTAAACACCTTCCATTACTACCAGGAACACTCACACCTCTAACTAATTTATCCTTCCTCAAACTAGTTAATAATGGCTCAATGACACATACAAATAACACAGGAGACAAAGGACATCCTTGACGCACTCCAGATTTAACACAAAATTCCTCAGTCAAAAAACCATTAACCTGGACTTGACTCACAATATCACTATACAAACATTTAAACCATCCAATAATCTTACCAGAAAAACCTAAACGTTCTAAAACATGAAACATAAAATCATGCACTACCCTATCATACGCTTTTTCAAAATCCACAATAGCAACAGCAACAGACCTCATCCTCTCCCTCACATACCACAGTACATCACGTAGTAACAACAAACTTTCAGAAATCTGACGCCCAGGAACAGCACACACTTGCTCTTCACCCACAACCTTACCAATCACTCCACGCATTCTATTTGCCAACACCTTTGCAATAACCTTATAGTCAACATTCAACAACGTAATCGGCCTCCAATTCCTCAAATCTCTCTTATCACCCTTTTTAAATAACAAAACAATCAAACCTTTCCTCATTGAAACAGGCAAAACATTCATTCTAAAAACAAACTTACAAACATCCAACATATCCACCCCAATCAAATTCCAAAAACAAGTATAAAATTCAACAGGCAAACCATCACAACCAGGTACCTTCCCATTCTTAAAACTCCTAACAACCTCTGCAATCTCATCCAAACTTAGATCCCTTTCTAACAAATCATTATCATATTTTTCCAACTTAACCTCAATGTTTTCCAACAACTCATTTTCCAATAAAACATCTCTTGTTTTTTCTTTATACAGCTCACTGTAAAACTCATGAACTTCACGCAAAACACCATCCGTACCATTAACTTCACACTCAACCTTATCAAAAACACTAACAAAACCAGTCTTTCCTTCAAAAGCTTTCTTAAAAAAATATTTACTACAAGACTCATCCTTTTCCATTTTCTCCAATCTTGCCATAAAAACAATTTTCTTTCCTTTTTCATGCATACACTTTTTAATTATCTTTCTTGCTTCAGCAATTTCCTCATGCACATCAATACCACAATTTCTCAATTCATACAAATACAACAACCTCAGATACCATTTATCATACAACTCCCTTTCCATTCTAGCTTTCTCACAGCCTTTCTTAATAAAAAACCTCTTTATTTCCACCTTCAACCATTCCCACCACATAAGCACATTACTAAAATCACATTTTCTTTCACGCCACCTTTCATACATCCAAACAAACTGACGCTTAAACTTCTCATCTTTTAACAAATCCACATTCAGTTTCCAAACACCCTTACCATACTTAATCTTCAAATCACAATTCACCTTACACATCAAAAGGGCATGATCCGTAAAGGGCATCCGCTTTAAAGAAAAATCATCAACACATAAAAATTTAGATAAAAAACAAAAATCAATTCGAGATTTTATCCCACCACTATCACTAAAGAAAGTAAAACCCTCCCCTGAAAAAGAAACAGACCCGAAGGCATCCTTCAAACCGAAAGATTTAAGCAAATCAAGTAAAAACTTCCCTGAGCTATCCACCCTACAATCACTCCCACCCTCTCTGTCCCCATTCTTAATAATACAATTAAAATCCCCAACCAAAAAAGTTGGCTCTCGACCTGGCAGAAAAAACTTTAAAGTTTCAAAATTAAGCAAACGTTCTACCCTATTTGGAGAAGCATATACATTAAACAAACGAAAAACAGTCCCACAAAAACTAAAACTAACCAAAAGTACCCGACCAGGGACAATATGAACTACATTAAGGATAGAAAAACTAAACCCCTTAAACAAAACTCCCACTCCCCCATTCCTATCAGAAGAACAAGACCATACTTTAGGACCATATTCCCAGTCAGCACATTTAGGATGTTCAGAGAGACCACATTCCTGCAAACAAAAAATATTAGCAGAACATACAGATAATAATTTAAAAATTGCAGCTCTCCTTGCTAAAGTTGTCATACACCTGACATTAAGGGAAGAAATGGTCAGAAACATCACAAAAATAAATTAAAGAAAAACAAAAAAAGAAATAACATCAGGACTTCTTCTTTCCTTTCTTTTTCTTAGGACTCAAAGGAGATCCTTTAAATCTGCCTCTGTGACGTTCCGACCTCCTAGGCTCCCCCTTGCCAGCCTCATAACCAGTAACTTCAGTAAGTTGGTTCACATCTCTTTTATCTAGATAACCAACAGAAGAGGCATCAGAAAAGTCACCTATACACTGGCTTGAGTCAGAAGGAACGTCTTTAGTAGAGACAGAAGGAAACTCTGAAATTAAAGAGTCAGCATCACTTGTAGTATCTGGATCTGCACCCTTAACTACTGGAAGATTCAAATCAGGACTCTCCCATCCATCAGAATCCGGATCTATTTTTCGCTTGGAGGCAGATTTTTTCCCTTCAGTGTCCATATCCTCCTCAGAACTAGAGGACACAACAGCAGACCAATCAATGTTCTCCCCTTCACCAAGAACAGCATCAGGAGCAGCATCACAAGATGACTCAGTGAAGGAAACATTCTCTGTCCCAGGAACAGCAACAGTATCATCCACATTGGGCAACAGGGCTTCAAGAACATCTGAAGCAGCTATCACATTAGATGTAGCAACATCCACTTCCTGAAGATGAGATTGGGCTTCCTCCACCTTCTCAGCCACAGGAACCACCACAGGAGCATCAGACACCTCTCCGACAGGGACCCCAAATGCAGATTTCTTGCACAAAAGAGGTAATATAGAGTTCAATGCCTCATCAGAGACCTCCTCCTCATTCACAGATGGCTCAACTGCAACTGAAGATGGTTTTTTTGCAACATCAGCATAGGAAGGCTTCACTCTATCAAGCCCCTGCAACATCATCAAAGGACACATCCTGCACAGATGACTTGAAGAACCACACAGGTCACAGGTCCGGCGTTTACTACAGTGGGCAACAAGATGATCCTCCTCACCGCAATTTCGACATCTGGCACCTGGGCAATTTTCAGCAATGTGACCAAACAGGTTGCAACTACGGCAAAAAAGAGGCATGTCATCATAGTATAGGAAACCTCTATTTCCACCAATGGCGAAAGTCTGTGGAGGGTGTTTCTTTCCACCAATACCTAATTCATCAGGCACAAACCGCACCCAGAACCTGCGCTTTCCATTGAAAGTCCCAAACTGATTCTTCAGCTTGCTACCTCCTTGAACATCATCAAAGTAGCGACAAAGAAACAGACGAATTTCCACATCAGTGACCCAAGGGTTGTACATATGTACTGTCACCGGGATTCTTCTCTCCCTCTGCACACAGGCAACAAATTTCATGCCAACCAACTCTGGAGCAGCAGCCATATCAATAGTCCGTTGATAGCAGGTCTGTAAATAATGCTCATCGGTGAAAGCCACATCAAAAATCCCTCTTGAAGGGAATGACTGAACACAATGCAAACTTGCTCTTGGCATCTTCAAAACACCCTCCAAAACCACCTGCTGGACATGAGCCAAACCAATCTTCTCTCGAAAGTCCTCAGAAATCAACACCCGAAGTGTATGGGGAACATTTGGCACATTGGTAGCCATATTTGCCCTATTGCCTCTTTAGGCTGGATTTCAGAGCGTCCCCCCAAAAGCAGCATGTGGCTGAAGTCCAGGGACGATGCCACAAGGCCAAGGGGACGGCCCTACTACCCAGTTGCTCTACGCCTAAGGAGTAGCCACCCCCCCAATAGCAGCAGGAGCCCAAACCCCAAAGGGAAAGGACCCCAGGCCGAAGGAGCAGGTCTCCAGGCAGCAAACCAAGACCAAGACCAAGCACAGAAAACTGCACTTGATCCAAGCCAAAGGCCCGAGAAGCAACCTCAGCTGATCGTTTCGGCCTATTGTGGGCCTCGTCAGTGAGGTGCAGCCATATCCCTCTAGGCACACTGAGCAACGGGTCCACGTCTGGATTACCGCATCACACTTAGGGAGACTTCCCCAAGTGTCATAATTTGCATAAATAAAAAGAGAGAAGCGCTCAACCTGGGAACGAACAATAGCATAATAGCTTGTTCTATGGCTAGTTGCCACCCTAGAAGCAGCCTCTTTTTGCTCAATATGTGCCTTTCACAGAGAAGAACTTTCCTGTAGCATATCAGTCTGATCCTGACTTAACAGTGCAGTCCAGCCCCGAAATACCAGGCAATCCCTCTCTGAACAAGAGAAACAGCAAAACCCCAGACGTACGTTTCGGCCTATTGTGGGCCTCGTCAGTGAGGTGCAGCCATATCCCTCTAGGCACACTGAGCAACGGGTCCACGTCTGGATTACCGCATCACACTTAGGGAGACTTCCCCAAGTGTCATAATTTGCATAAATAAAAAGAGAGAAGCGCTCAACCTGGGAACGAACAATAGCATAATAGCTTGTTCTATGGCTAGTTGCCACCCTAGAAGCAGCCTCTTTTTGCTCAATATGTGCCTTTCACAGAGAAGAACTTTCCTGTAGCATATCAGTCTGATCCTGACTTAACAGTGCAGTCCAGCCCCGAAATACCAGGCAATCCCTCTCTGAACAAGAGAAACAGCAAAACCCCAGACGTACGTTTCGGCCTATTGTGGGCCTCGTCAGTGAGGTGCAGCCATATCCCTCTAGGCACACTGAGCAACGGGTCCACGTCTGGATTACCGCATCACACTTAGGGAGACTTCCCCAAGTGTCATAATTTGCATAAATAAAAAGAGAGAAGCGCTCAACCTGGGAACGAACAATAGCATAATAGCTTGTTCTATGGCTAGTTGCCACCCTAGAAGCAGCCTCTTTTTGCTCAATATGTGCCTTTCACAGAGAAGAACTTTCCTGTAGCATATCAGTCTGATCCTGACTTAACAGTGCAGTCCAGCCCCGAAATACCAGGCAATCCCTCTCTGAACAAGAGAAACAGCAAAACCCCAGACGTACGTTTCGGCCTATTGTGGGCCTCGTCAGTGAGGTGCAGCCATATCCCTCTAGGCACACTGAGCAACGGGTCCATGTCTGGATTACCGCATCACACTTAGGGAGACTTCCCCAAGTGTCATAATTTGCATAAATAAAAAGAGAGAAGCGCTCAACCTGGGAACGAACAATAGCATAATAGCTTGTTCTATGGCTAGTTGCCACCCTAGAAGCAGCCTCTTTTTGCTCAATATGTGCCTTTCACAGAGAAGAACTTTCCTGTAGCATATCAGTCTGATCCTGACTTAACAGTGCAGTCCAGCCCCGAAATACCAGGCAATCCCTCTCTGAACAAGAGAAACAGCAAAACCCCAGACGTACGTTTCGGCCTATTGTGGGCCTCGTCAGTGAGGTGCAGCCATATCCCTCTAGGCACACTGAGCAACGGGTCCACGTCTGGATTACCGCATCACACTTAGGGAGACTTCCCCAAGTGTCATAATTTGCATAAATAAAAAGAGAGAAGCGCTCAACCTGGGAACGAACAATAGCATAATAGCTTGTTCTATGGCTAGTTGCCACCCTAGAAGCAACCTCTTTTTGCTCAATATGTGCCTTTCACAGAGAACTTTCCTGTAGCATATCAGTCTGAACCTGACTTAACAGTGCAGTCCAGCCCCGAAATACCAGGCAATCCCTCTCTGAACAAGAGAAACAGCAAAACCCCAGATGTACGTTTCGGCCTATTGTGGGCCTCGTCAGTGAGGTCTCCCTAAGAGTAAAAGGGGAAACCAGACGTGGACTCCTTGCACACATGCCCTTAGAGGGATGCGACTGCACCTCACTGACGAGGCCCACAAAAGGCCGAAACGATCATCTGGAGTTGTTGTTTTCTCTTGTTCAGAGAAGAATTGCCTGGTATTTCGGAGCTGGACTGTCATTGGGCAGGGTCAGACTTATATGCTACAGGATATTTTTTCTCTGTGAAGGGGCATAGTGTGCTAAAAGAGTATGCACCCTGAGTGGCACCCTAAAAATGAACAGGCACGGAAGTTTTTCTAGCTTTTGTTCTGTCTCAGCTGAGTGCATCTCTCTCTCTTTTTATATTTATGCAAATTGCTCTTGGGTCTCCCTAAGAGTAAAAGGGGAAACCAGACGTGGACTCCTTGCACACATGCCCTTAGAGGGATGCGACTGCACCTCACTGACGAGGCCCACAAAAGGCCGAAACGATCGTCTGGGATTGTTGTTTTCTCTTGTTCAGAGAAGAATTGCCTGGTATTTCGGCGCTGGACTGTCATTGGGCAGGGTCAGACTGATATGCTACAGGATATTTTTTCTCTGTGAAGGGGCATAGTGTGCTAAAAGAGTATGCACCCTGAGTGGCACCCTAAAAATGAACAGGCACGGAAGTTTTTCTAGCTTTTGTTCTGTCTCAGCTGATTGCATCTCTCTCTCTTTTTTTATTTTTATCCATATATTTTATGTCTGTTCAGTCAGAGGATGCAGTATCTATTTTTATTTTTCTCTGTGTCTCCATTTATTTAAAGACTGCTGTTAACTTGTAATTCACAAATCAATTGAAAGCTGTTGCATTGTGTTTTTAATATGTGCTGCTTTTATACAAGTTTATATTAATAAAAAGGAGATAATGAGTCATTTAAAAAATATATGTAATTATTGCAGTTAAATGTTTTTAGAAATAATGCCACTGGAAAGAAACTGGTTAAACACATAGTCAAAGGGAGACATTTAAAATTAAACTTTCATGATTGAGGTAGAGCATGCTATTTTAATAGACTTTTCTAGTTATTTATATTTTGAGAATGAGCATCAACTGTTACTGGCCCCATGTCAGCAAATCAAATTAGTTTTTGAAAGGAACATGAAAGTCATAATTACATTTCCATCATTCAGATAGAAATTGCACAAAAATAAAAAAATAAATAAACTTTCTATTTTACTTTTATTATTATGAACTTCATTCTTTTGGTATCCTTTGGTGTCCTTTGTTGAAGAGCATACCTAAGTGGGATGTGCACGTGCGTTTCTTGAACACCATATTGCAGCAGCTGTGTTGGCAGTATTGATAACTTGTCCTTTGTGTAAAACTTGTATGGTAAATTATTTCTATTTTTACAATACAGTAGTGAGTAGAGAAGAGATTGTGGATCATTCTAATTGCTTAGTAACTGGCACTGTGCCACAGAATTGTGTGAGTGTGTATGGGAGCAGAGTGTGTGTGGGTGTCAGTGAGCAGAGTATGTGTGCTTTATTCTCCAGGTAATCAATACATTTCCTATGAGCTGGTGCTTTAGTGCAGTGTTTCTCAACAATGGTCATCAAGTACCCCCAACAGGCCAGGTTTTCATTATAGCTGAATCAGTGCACAGGTGAAGTAATCATCTGATCAGTAACTCAGTGGTTACTAACTTGCTCTCACCCATCAAATGATTATGTCAACTGTGCACTGGTTCAGCTATCATTTAAACCTGCCCTGTTGGGGGTACTTGCGGCCCTCTGTACATGTGTTTCTCCGGCGTATCATATCTAGTGCCTCACCAGCCTCTGACATCACTGCACGTCACTGATATATATATATATATATATATATATATATATATATATATATATATATATATATATATATATATATATATATATATATATACGTATTTCTTTCTAAACCTAATGTATTAGTTTATTAGTTTAACTGAAAATAAAAAGTGTAAAAAATGTGAAACTGTATTAATTTTATAAAATAAATCTAATAATTTTTGTACCAATTTCAAACCTCTTGTCTGCTCAGGACTTATTCAGTCAACCAATCCCCAAATGAGCGGCCCAGAAGTAACAATATTTGTATCTTTTCAGTAGTTTGGCAGACAGCCCAGAATGCTGCTGTTAAGGTTTTGTGATTGTCTTGAAATCAATTGAGGGGCTTACCCATGACAGAACGCCACACGGCACTGAATTTTATTTTACAAGCGTTACAGGCAAACGCATTACAGGAAATATGTAGCACAGGCTAGTTCTGTGAGTCCATTTCAGTAGACTTGCATGCTGCAGACATTGTTACAGATTAATATTTTTGAACAGTTGGTGGAAGTTTATTTTGTATTAACCATATTAAATATAAAACTCAATCATATCAAACAAGTAAAACATGGTTGTCATTTTTGCTTATGAGACAACCAGTTGTTGACATCTGTTTCTGTTTTCTGGTGATTTATATGCACTTGTAGTATTTATTTATGGTCTTAATAGGGTTTAATATGGGACAATTAAATATCTCATTGGCACAATCAAGTGTGATTGGAACATCTGTCCATAACTCATCCAAAAAAAAAGAAAACATTTGAATGTCTTTTCTTAAAAATACAAGCATACAATATATATATATATATATATATATATATATATATATATATATATATATATATATATATATATATATTGGAGCATTTTATTGTTTACCTAATGCCCAGTTTTCACTATGTAATTAATTAATGTAAGAGGTTAAACACTTATGGTTATGAAAAATGAACCAATCAGATTCAGTAGCAGAATACCTATGCACCAATTGCATCCTACAATGAAGTGATCTGCACAACAAGAGTTAAACAGATATCATTTAATACAGTTACATAGCAACATTACATATTAGATGAGATTGAAAGAAGACAAAAAGTTATCAGCCTATACAGATCCTACTTGAATTACAATAAAAAACCTAACATTTAATACAATTAGCCATTTACCACAAGCAATCACATTCCTAAATTCAATTTTTTAGCCAAACATGTATCTAAGCCAGGGGTTTCAAAGTCTCCTCTGACAAAGTTATACAGGACAGCCCCCCCCCCCCCCATAATAGATGTTACTATATTTCTATAATTTTTTTTCTCTTTAAAGAAAATTGTAACATTTACTTTTAGTTTTTAATTTGGGAAATTTACATGTGAACCAGGGTTCACACACAGCTCTCAAAAACTGATTCTGCTTAACCAAATGAGCTTCACTTACGTTTCAGTTTGCAAGTTTGTTACTCCTGGGTTAAACATAAGTTACTGATCAAGACAAGAAAAGCAGCAGTCTCTGACCTGGCAAGTGTCATTGTCGGTTATTAAAAACTATTCTATGTTTTTCCAAAGTCAGCTGCTGCTTGTGATTTCCCTAGGAAAGTGTGAAGTGTCACTGCTCTAGTGTCCCCCCGGGGAGGCCGCCCCACACTTTGAAAACCACTGATCTAAGCCATTTTAAAATGTATCTAATGTATTGAAAGTCGCTACTTCCTTAAAGGGACACTCAAGTAAAAATAAACTTATGATTCAGAAAGAGAATGCAGTTTCAAGACACTTTCCAATTCAAATTTTTATATGCACAGTTTCTGGGGAACAAAATCCTACTGCGCATGTGCACAAGCTCACAGGGTATATGTAAAGAAGTCTGTGATTGGCTGATGTCTGTCAAATGATATAGGGGGCAGGAAAATTTGAGAAAAAATACATTTGTCAGAAAAACATCTACTGCTTATTTGAAATTCAGAGTAGGTGTTAAATCAGTGTCTTTTTTTATGCACTTGTTAATTATGCAGTTCTACTGCATTGAGTGGTCCTTTCAGTTAGGACCTCCATATTTTTATAACTGTTACATTGAAAAAAACAATTATGTTGCTAGAGATTAAAAATAAATCTCCTTTGCTAGTCTTACAGGAATAAGCAGTGTTTACCCCAAATGTGTATATGGGCGTTGAATATACAGTATTAAATAACCATATCATCTCTCAAGTATCTTTTTTCGCTAGAGTAAAAATACCTAATTTGGTTATGATTTCTTGTAATGAAACACTTACATTTCTACTTGCACGCTTTAGAAACAATGCAATATTTACTAAAGAAATGCCCATATTCAGGGTCTGACTGACAACACATGAGGCCTCCAGCCAAAAAAGGTTAAATGGAAATGAAACCAATTTTTTTTTCTGCCAGGATTCACATAGAACATTCAACAACTTTTCAATTTACTTATATTATCAAATGTACTTCATTCCCTTGATATCCATTTATGAAAGAGCAGCAATGCACTACTGAAAGCTAGCTGAACAAATCTAGTCAGCCAATCACAAGAGACAAATCAAGTGCAGGTACCAATCACCAACTAGCTCCCACTAGTGTAGGATATCTTTTTTCAACAATGAATATCAAGAGAACAAAGTACAATTGAAAATAGAAGTGAATTTAAAAGAGTCTTAAAATAACATGCTCTAACTGAATCATACACGTTTAATTTTCACTTTCCTATCCCTTTAGGACCTCCTAGTCCCACCCCAGTAATACTCAAGCCAATCATATTTAACCTGTAAACACCTATAACCACTATGCACTGGATGACCACTGCCAGTAAACATAGCAACACATATTAATATCTGAGAGCACCTTGTTTGGTCACAGTGAGATCAATATGACATAGGAACTTGTGTTTCTATTTCACATTAAGTGGTTGGGTAAGGAAATAAGGGTTTTACCAGTTGCCTGATAGATCAGTTTGCTCCAACCCACATTTCAGAGATGGTAATCCAAGTATTGTGGCTGAAATTTTTAAATCAGCCGCTATTTATTATTCCTATTTTATGAGATTACCCTTACAATATAAAAGTGCACAATGTTAATATGGCATTTAGATTATTCAAAAATATTTGCATGCATAAAATATTTTATAAAAGGGTAGAGGCAGATAATGTGTATTTTTTTTAATAATTACAATTTAAAGTTATATTTAGTAATGTGCCTCATAAAATTCAAATAATTGTATCTAGAATGGTATATAGTTTTTCCGACGGCGCTAACTTTCAAGACCTAAGCTCCTATAACAATAGGGTCTCTAGATACCCAAGAGGGAGTTTATAGAAATATTTGAGTGTTAGGAGCGCCTATTGAAAGGCTGAGTCTAATAAGGGTATGAACTAAAAGTGGCGTTAGGTATACCAGCACAACGAGCCCAAAAATAGATAAAATTTACAAGTTTATTATAACATCAAAATTAACAATTTATTAAGGCAATTGCTTGGTGTCTATAGATGAAAACAGATTAAAAAAGCATAAAAGTATATGGATCCATATTACTTCACAATTAAAAACAATCTAAAACAATTAATGGTGATCTGTTGTATGATAAAATCAATTTTACGATCTATTATGTGATAAAATTAATTTTAGTGAAATTGAAAAAATGCAAAAATAATACAGTAAAAAGCAGAGATTATACAGTAAAAATAATACAGTAAAAAGCAGAGATTATACAATAAAAACAGCAATGGGGAATGGGTCATGTGACCTAGGATAAAAACATATATGTGGAGGATGTCTTCGTGATCCGTTTAAGAAAAATAATCCTTTGAAATGTAATGTGGTGTTTAAATCTGATAGAAGTGTGTGAGTCCCCTCGTGAAAGTCCAAAAGTGTCCAAGAGATGATTAAAGTCAATAGTTATATCCAAAAAAAGGTCAAATATAAAAAGTGAAAATCGAAAATCCAAATTCAAAAATAAATCAAAAAATTGTATCAGTAATAATGTGATGTCAAATGTTAGAAAGAAAAAATGCAACCTGTGTTATAAATCAAACTGTGAACAGTTGACAAAAATGAAAAAAAGTGGAAATCCAAGTGACCAATTTCTTAGAAATACTTGATGTGAAAAACAATGATTATATAAAAATATAAGATGATCCAATCCCTGTGAAAAAAGAAAAATGCAACATAGAGCAGTATCGTTTAAAATACGTTTACACAAATAGAAATAAAACTCACCATATATGCCAACGCGTTTCGGCCCACCAATAGGGCCTTTATCAAGACTGATATCAGTCTTGATAAAGGCCCTATTGGTGGGCCGAAACGCGTTGGCATATATGGTCTTATATTTTTATATAATCATTGTTTTTCACATCAAGTATTTCTAAGAAATTGGTCACTTGGATTTCCACTTTTTTTCATTTTTGTCAACTGTTCACAGTTTGATTTATAACACAGGTTGCATTTTTTCTTTCTAACATTTGACATCACATTATTACTGATACAATTTTTTGATTTATTTTTGAATTTGGATTTTCGATTTTCACTTTTTATATTTGACCTTTTTTTGGATATAGCTATTGACTTTAATCATCTCTTGGACACTTTTGGACTTTCACGAGGGGACTCACACACTTCTATCAGGTTTAAACACCACATTACATTTCAAAGGATTATTTTTCTTAAACGGATCACGAAGACATCCTCCACATATATGTTTTTATCCTAGGTCACACGACCCATTCCCCATTGCCGTTTTTATTGTATAATCTCTGCTTTTTACTGTATTATTTTTACTGTATAATCTCTGCTTTTTACTGTATTATTTTTGCATTTTTTCAATTTCACTAAAATTAATTTTATCACATAATAGATCGTAAAATTGATTTTATCATACAACAGATCACCATTAATTGTTTTAGATTGTTTTTAATTGTGAAGTAATATGGATCCATATACTTTTATGCTTTTTTAATCTGTTTTCATCTATAGACACCAAGCAATTGCCTTAATAAATTGTTAATTTTGATGTTATAATAAACTTGTAAATTTTATCTATTTTTGGGCTCGTTGTGCTGGTATACCTAACGCCACTTTTAGTTCATACCCTTATTAGACTCAGCCTTTCAATAGGCGCTCCTAACACTCAAATAATTGTATCTAGAATGCAGTGAATTTCTGTTATAAGGCCCCATTTATGAATTAGGATGATTGACAATCCCTGCTTTGCACAATTTGTTGCACAAGAGCATGGGGTGTGGCTGAACCAGCATTTGCTTGTGCAGTAATAACTGCTAGCAGCCGATGCTGGACTCTCGCCTTGTTTGTCCGACATTTCAGAAATGGGAGCCATTTTATGAACGTTTCCTATACTATAGGCAAATGAAGGCCTATTCACCAATGTAGATGAAACATGCAGGATATAGTAATCGCAGTACTAGTGTGCACCAACTATAATCACAAGCAAAAATGATACATATAAGTTATTAAATACAAATAGCTGTTGTGGCATGAGAAAAACAAGTTAGTTAGCCATAAATAAAGTGATTAAATCCAGCTGTCTTTGAAACAATAGTTGGGGATTTTTAGTCACTTACTCCGCACCTGTTGAGTTGCTAATTTTAGGGCTTAATTAACGAATTATAGCAAATTACTGGAATAAACACAAATATCTTTCTGTAACAATTTGCAACTGGGCAGGTGACACACCCAACCTTAAAATCCATTCGTTTAGCTTTAAAACAAACAAAAAATGTCTTTGAAAGCCAAAAGATTGATATTAGGGAAGGCTAATATTAAAGGGCCACTGTAAGTAAATATTTTCTATGCCTGTTACTAACTAACTACCCCAAATACGCTTTTTATCAATAGCCTTTCATTAACATATCTCTACCGTATATCAGAAATCTTGTCTGCAAATTTAATTGTTTTCCAAACCCACTCCGTGGGTATCCTTTGCTCTGTACCAATCCGTTTACAATACCTAGGTTTCAAAATGGCGCTTTAAACACAAAGTTATTGGTTTAAGTATTTTGAACACGCAGTGCTGAAAATAGTGGGCAGGATAACGTGACATCATCGGCGAATAAAAGATATAACTTTTAGAACGTTATGAAACTTCGTTTTGGAGAAAATATAGGTCAGTAGGTTTTAATTAATGTTTATTAACTTTAATATGTTAGTTGTTTAGCTTAAAAATTATAACAGAAAGTAATCCTTTAAGTATTAGTTCTGCATTAAGAGGAACGATTTTGCTGACAGTGACTTAGTGTAAATTAAACTTGCTGTTTTTTGGGGTTTTTTTTAAACCAACTTCATATTGTGTAAACTCAAAATTTGTGTTAAAAAATAAATAAAAAATCAAGCAATCACTGTGTAATATTTTTTTAGGACAATGGTTACAAATTACATTTTTAAAACTTAAAGGGACACTAAAATCAAAGATAGAGCATACAGCTTTATGAAACTTTCCAATTTAATTATATTATCAAATTTTGCACATTCTTTTTTTATACACACTTTCTGAAGCAACACAGTTCACAGGGTATACGTATACTAGTGTGTGATTGGCTGTTGTCTGTCACATGATACAGGGGGCAGCAAAAGGTGAAAAAATACATTTTACTAGTGCTTATTTGAAATTCTACTATATTTAGTAGTCCTTTAAATTACAGAAAATGTATGCAAAATAAATTATGAATAATCAAATTTATTTTTTACTATATATTATTTAACATTCTTTTGGAGTTCACTTTACAGTTTAATGTCCTTTAAATTGCTGATGTATGCTATACTATCCATCTATCTGTCTATCTATTAAAGATATGCATTCAATAGTTTTGTTCACTGCCGAATGCGGAGGACGGGGCTTTTCACTACATTTAGCTCTTTCCAGAGCCGTATTTCTTCTTGTGAAAGTACAACTCATTAAGATCTGAATTTGCATAGATCTTAGTGTATGGCACTTTCACAAGAAAAAATACGGCTCTGGAAAATGCTGACTTCCGTGAGCAGTCACCTTCTTTTACATTCAACAGTAAATGAAACTGCTGAATGCCTGTCTATTATCTATCTATCTTTCTATCTATTGCATATCCTATTAATAGGCTTTAAGAGTTCAGGATACATTCATTACAATGTTTACCTGGCTAAACTAGGCTTTGAATGCTAAATAAATTAAGTTTGTCACAAGCTAAACCCTTTAACACACAATTCATAAAGCACAATTTACTGATTATTTTTTATTTTTTTTAAAGGAAAGTTATTATTCAGCCCAGGGCAGAAATGTCTGCACCTTCCTAACATTATTTAGCTAGAGCAGATATTCTCTACTTGTGGGTGATTGTGATATGATTCTGTTCATGAGAGAGCAGTAACTGTCAGCAACACTGAGCTGGAGGCTATTTCACAAAGTCTGTTGGGAGAGCCATGAGGGATCCAATTTAATGTCGTATGCGCAGATGGCAAGGATGAGGTGTGAAAAGCTATAAAAAATTAAATGCATCTGGGTCTTGTGAAGTTCATAATGAATCTCTAACATATTTCCCCAGTTAAAAGGCTATCTTTAATATGCAGGATGATTCAAGTGCATTCAATTGGTTTCAAAACCTTAGTTCAAAGCCAAATTTTGTAGAAAACAAAAAGTATTCATAGCCAATCTGCTATCTGTGAAGAACAAGACTGGTGATTTACTTAAGTTTAACATTTATCAAATATCTAATATCATTGAATACACCTGGTAAAACAACCTATCATTGAATGGAGAGAAGATAAATTAAAGATGACTCACAATTCATGAGTCCAAGATTTACTTCAAAAAATTATTCAAAATACACAAAGTATGATTTTAGACTCCTTATACTTCTGTAAACTTTTAAGTCACCTGAGAATACTCTTTGGGACACTTTCCAATCTCACTCGCAGAGATGATAAGGCACTAGGAAAATTCACAATGGTGTAATATGCCAGTAATAGGAGAACCCAAATAATACTGTACTCACAAGATAAGTTACGAGTGTTCAGCCTGTTTATTGTAGATCGAGTAAACAACTCCTTCATAAAGAGTATTCACTTGTTTACTGCCCAATGCGCTTCAGTGGTGTTATGTCGTCTTTTTCAAGAGCTTGAAGTTTTACAAACAATTCCGCTTGCAAAGCGGTTTAAATACACATGTTAAAATACACCCCTAATTAGGAGCATCACAAAAGACTCCTAGATGGGAGGTTTACAATCATCATCAAATATATTGTACAAATTGTTGCATTTTAAAAACAATAATTAAAAAACACTGAATTTTATGCAAACATATAAAAAAGTAAAAAAACAATAATTGAAATCAAATCGTTATTAACCTATCACTACGCACACTTTTCAAACCAACCTATAGTATACTAACATTGATAGCCAATCAGCTGAATTCTAAGAAAACAGTTTCCATTTGCGTTCTCTTTTGTCTTCAGTTCCCATTAAGATCCGAGTGAAAGTTCTGATCACATGATCCGGGTAAGTCCAATAAGAGTCCTTTCAATTTTACTCCATAAGGAAAGTTCTTTTTAGATGAAGTCCATTATTTATGATATATATATTAAAAATCTGTAACACTTAAACAGAAAAAAAAAGAGATTTGGTGAGTTATATAGAACAAAATAATACCTTAATATGTTTTAAACAGTCAAACATGTATGTTGTCATGAGGGTTGACAACATCGACTAAGAGGCGGCGATGTCGGCAACCCTGTTCAATCACGGTTAAATTACAACATACATGTTTGACTGTTTTAAACATATTAAGTTATTATTTTGTTCTATATAACTCACCAAATCTCTTTTTTGTTTTCTGATAAAGTGTTACAGATTTTTAATATATAACATAAATAATGGACTTCATCTAAAAAGAACTTTCCTTATGACGTAAAATTGACTCTGATTGGACTTACCTGGATCATGTGATCGGAACTTCCACTTGGTCCTGAATGGGAACTGGCGACGAAAGAGAACTCAAATGGAAATTGTTTTCTTAGAATTCAGCTGATCGGCTATCAATGTTAGTATGCTATAGGTTGGTTTTAAAAGTGTGGGTAGTGAGAGGTTAATAACGATTTGACATTAATTACTGTTTTCTACTTTTTTATATGTTTGTATAAAATTCTGTGTTTTTTAATTATTGTTTTTAAAATGTAACAATTTGTATGATATATTTGATGATGATTGTAAACATATCATCTAGGAGTATTTCGTGATGCTCCTAATTAGGGGTGTGTTTTAACATGTGTATTTAAACCGATTTGCAAGCGGAATTGTTTGTAATACTTTAAGCTCTTGAGAAAGACAGCGTAACATCGTTGAAACGCGTTGGAAAATAAACAAGTGAATATTCTTTATGAAGGAGTTGTTTACTTTATCTACAGTACACAGGCTGAACACTTGTAACTTATCTTGTGAGTACAGTATTATTTGGGCTCTCCTTTTACTAGCATTTTACACCATTGTGAATTTTCCTAGTGCCTTATCATCTCTGCGAGTGTGATTGAAAAGTGTCTCAAAGAGTATTCTCAAGACCGGATGTACCCCTGGGTCCAGCGCCTCTTATAAGATACAGCACAAGTTTTTACATTTTTTGGGGAGAAAAATGTGAGACGGCAGCGGTCCCATTTTTTAAGGGGAGTATTTTAGCTATACCATATTATCTTGTTGTTTCTAGCTTTTAAGTCACCGTCTTGATGTTCTAAATGATAATTGCATTAACTAAAGAATGCAGAACTTTTTATCCCTTCATATACAAACCCTTCAATACGTCCAGTACTGGGAGGTTAAAACTGAGACAAGGAGACCCATGGGTTGAGTGGCTGATGTTCAATGGGTGAATTCATGATGAGCATTGGTGGTCCATGGGTGGAATATGTGGGTTGTAGGCAGAGCTGAGGCGCTGTGGGCGGGGTCTGTGCAGTTGTTGTGGCTATCTGAATTCCAGAAACCAGGGCAATTATAAGGCAGTGAGATCAGCAGGATTGAGCTTCCAAATTGGTACAATCCTACAATATGTGGGATGGTTGGGAGCTCAGTAAAAAGGATGCTCACACTATAAAATGACTGTTATTTAAATATTTTTTTATGCTTTGGATGCTGCTAATGAAAGATTGAAATGTACTGACAATATGCTGAAAGTGAGAAAAACAATTAACCTCTGGCTGCAACACTAATGTCAACCGAGAACAGAGGTTACAACAATGGGATGAGAAGAATGCAGAGTGAAATAAAAAGACACAAGATAAGTGAGCAATGACGTTGCCACTTTTCTGCCATTTGTTTAAAAACATTATATTAATTAGTCATAATAAAGTTAGCTTTGCATAGCGCTATGCAATATTAAGAGCCTATATTGTTAATGTTGTGCTCGGAGCTTGTTGTTTCAAAGGCTTTAGCTTGACTTCAATTATATGTGTTCTCTAAAAGCAGAGTTTTAATATAAAGTGCTAATATATTAACTGTTTGATTAATTATTTGTGCATGGAATCCTGACATTTTACAATCCCTTACAGTGCGCTATCTATACCACGACCCTGTGCTAAGAATAGAGCATAATCTGGTGCAAAAAGTGAATGGCGAAAAAACATTTACCAGAGAATGTTAACCCTGACATTTTTTTAACACAGCCGATACTATTGAATGGATAGTGCAAGGTCTTCTGTCATCACACATATTACAAGAGGTAATCGCAAAACACATATTAGTGCTGGAATATTTAGCAGTCTTGGAGACCTGAAGTAAGGTGTTAAAGTTTGAATATATGCATAACAAAACATGTATAATGTACTAAAGTTTTTCACCAATATGTATACACATATTAAATGTAAAATATATATATATATTTTAAATAAATATTAACGATGATTTAAAGGGATACGATACATGGCAAGGTGTTAAACAGGGATGGGCTCAAAGGTGTATTTGTATGTAATATATTGGTACTTGTGTGTACTCATAATTTAAATAACAGTGAAGAACGCCACTTTTTGACTTAGTGCTTAGTGCAACTTTGTTTAGGTTAAATATTTTTGCACTCTGAACATTCTGATGCTTATACATACACACATATATATATAAACAGTTTCTTCCAGTGTCTCCCAATTCTGCCAGATTTTCAGCATAAATGAAAAAGAGCACAGGTGAAATAATTAGCAGATCAGTAACCATATTTTTAACATGCACCCAACCAAGGCAATGCAGAAAATCAGGTCTATTAGTGTGCCCCAAGACTGGAATTGAGGAACACTGGTTTATAAAATGATTTTTTGATCAGTACAAGATCTTTTTATATATATCTTTAACTGGCCACTAACAAAGAGAAAAGAAGATAAACATTATCACAAGATATTTCACAGGGTACATCCTTGGACTAAACACTGTGAAAACTTTCCTACACAGTCTGAAATAGGAGGCCAGTTAAAGGGACAGTATACACCAATTTTCATATAACTGCGTGTAATATATACTACAATAAAGAATAATATGCACAGATACTGATATACAAATCCAGTATAAAACCGTTTAAAAACTTACTTAGAAACTTCCAGTTTAGCTCTGTTTAAAAGGTTACTGGAACACCCACTGCAAGTGGGAATCAGCAGACACCCCACCCTCCCCCTTTTTTGCATATGAAAAGACCCTTTACACAAACAGAAACAAGCTGGAGTAGGTATACATTGGTATTCTCCTAAAACTTTGGTACTTGGTTAAGAGTCTGAAAATCAGAGCAATGTTATTTAAAAATAAGCAAAACGATCTATTTAAAAAACAAACAAAAAAAAAACTGTGTGGGCTATATAAATGGATCATCTAGAAAAGATTTATGCAAAGAAAAATCTAATGTATAATGTCCCTTTAAAACTAGTAATAAATATGTCACTGGAATATAGCAGTGTTAAGGCTGGAGTCGGCTCTTCCACTCCAAACAGAATTTACAAAGCCCTCAATTTTTAGAATAAATTAAAGGAAAAGGGGGAAAATAAATAATGAAACTATATTGCAGAGTTGTTTTATTGCATATAGTACATAATTAAACATTTTATATCACAACCTCAAAGGGCTACATGTGAAAAGCAGTGGATGCTGCTTTGGACCCTTTGAGGGGCGGGCCTGTAAGAAGCAGTGGTCATACAAAATGTTCATTCGGTGTGATTGACAGGCCCTGCTCTGCTGCGTTTTTTCTCAAAGGTGGGTGGACAAGTTCTCAAGTTGCAAACTTTGTCCATCTACTGGATATTAAAGATGTACATTTATTCGTATGACTGTACAAAAATAAATTTGAAAACGAATATCCGAAAGAATACACCAGCAAAATTTAAAGAAAACAAAAAAATATTGACAAAATTTGTCAGTATTTATTTTCTCCTTTAAATTACTTTTAAATGGTTATTACTTACTTTAATGCTTACTTTAATTTCCTCAAATTTTTGGAACGGAAATTTTGTCTCCACATGTCTACTATATATTACATGGAGACCAAAGTATTTAATATTGTTCACAGTATTTTTATATAATTCTTATATCTGATTTTGTTTTTCATTTAATACAGCAAATCTATCATGTATGATATAAACATGCAAAAACTGATATTGCAAATGTTGTATTTATCATTTGTTATCTAAATAAAAACAGCAATAATAGCAATTAATTATAAGAAAAAATATAATAACAAATCTATAATAATAATAATAATACTGAGACAAAACATATCAATTTGTACCAAATGTTCTAGGGTCAAACAGGTTTGGACTATAAGTCATGGTATGATATAAGTTTGTAAATTCTTTTTGTAGAAATAATAAAATCTCATGATTAGGTGTTATCTAAACATATTTCTTATGAAGATTTTAAAAAAGTTAAAATGCAGTTTCCAGCATGAGACGTGAAAATTCATAATTACTCATTAAACTGAAATTGAAAACATAATCTGTAGGAGGTGGTATGTTAATAGAAGCTTGATGAAGTTATAGATCTGCATCTGTCTTAATTTTGTTATTAAGTGAAAAGCACGTCTGTATATCACTCTTGTGTTTTTAGTCATCCTGTTCTCATCAATGCTAATAACTCTAATGGTAATGAAATACGGATTTATACACCAGCAGAGATGTAAAGCCTGTTGTTGTGTATAATTAATTGTTGTGGATGAATCCCATAATACATATAGAACGCACTACTATGCAATGCGCGCACTGCCAAATTGCTTATGTGCTACATTGTATTAGGCTGTGTAATCATATGCACTCTCACACTAAAAAACTCTTAAAGGGATATGAAATCCAAAAATATACTTTTGTGATTCAGATAGAGCATACCATTTTAACAAAGTTTCCAATTAACTTCTATTATGAAGTGTGCTTTTTTCCATTGATATTCTATG